>NC_073693.1:31644557-31944557 GCF_029784155.1 Uranotaenia lowii
TGACAATTTTGACAATTTTGACAATTTTGACAATTTTGACAATTTTGACAATTTTGACAATTTTGACAATTTTGACAATTTTGACAATTTTGACAATTTTGACAATTTTTGACAATTTTGACAATTTGACAATTTTGACATTTTGACATTTTGACAATTTTGACAATTTTTGACAATTTGACAATTTTGACAATTTTGACAATTTTGACAATTTTGACAATTTTGACAATTTTGACAATTTTGACAATTTTGACAATTTTGACAATTTTGACAATTTTGACAATTTTGACAATTTTGACAATTTTGACAATTTGACAATTTGACAATTTTGACAATTTGACAATTTGACAATTTTGACAATTTTGACAATTTTGACAATTTTGACAATTTTGACAATTTTGACAATTTGACAATTTTGACAATTTTGACAATTTGACAATTTTGACAATTTTGACAATTTTGACAATTTTGACAATTTTGACAATTTTGACAATTTTGACAATTTGACAATTTTGACAATTTTGACAATTTTGACAATTTTGACAATTTTGACAATTTTGACAATTTGACAATTTTGACAATTTTGACAATTTTGACAATTTGACAATTTTGACAATTTTGACAATTTGACAATTTTGACAATTTTGACAATTTTGACAATTTTGACAATTTTGACAATTTTGACAATTTGACAATTTTGACAATTTGACAATTTTGACAATTTTGACAATTTTGACAATTTTGACAATTTTGACAATTTGACAATTTTGACAATTTTGACAATTTTGACAATTTTGACAATTTTGACAATTTTGACAATTTTGACAATTTGACAATTTTGACAATTTTGACAATTTTGACAATTTTGACAATTTTGACAATTTTGACAATTTTGACAATTTTGACAATTTTGTTACATTTTGACAATTTTGACAATTTTGACAATTTTGACAATTTTGACAATTTTGACAATTTTGACAATTTTGACAATTTTGACAATTTTGACAATTTTGACAATTTTGACAATTTTGACAATTTTGACAATTTTGACAATTTGACAATTTTGACAATTTTGACAATTTTGACAATTTTGACAATTTTGACAATTTTGACAATTTTGACAATTTTGACAATTTTGACAATTTGACAATTTTGACAATTTTGACAATTTTGACAATTTGAAATTTTGACAATTTTGACAATTTTGACAATATTGACAATTTTGACAATTTTGAAAATTTTGACATTTTGACAATTTTGACAATTTTGACAATTTTGACATTTGACAATTTTGACAATTTTGACAATTTTGACAATTTTGACAATTTGACAATTTTGACAATTTGACAATTTTGACAATTTTGACAATTTTGACAATTTTGACAATTTTGACAATTTTGACAATTTTGACAATTTTGACAATTTTGACAATTTTGACAATTTTGACAATTTTGACAATTTTGACAATTTTGACAATTTTGACAATTTGACAATTTTGACAATTTTGACAATTTTGACAATTTTGACAATTTTGACAATTTTGACAATTTTGACAATTTTGACAATTTTGACAATTTTGACAATTTTGACAATTTTGACAATTTTGACAATTTTGACAATTTTGACAATTTTGACAATTTTGACAATTTTGACAATTTTGACAATTTTGACAATTTTGACAATTTGACAATTTTGACAATTTTGACAATTTTGACAATTTTGACAATTTGACAATTTTGACAATTTTGACAATTTTGACAATTTTGACAATTTTGATCAATTTTGACAATTTTGACAATTTGACAATTTTGACAATTTTGACAATTTTGACAATTTTGACAATTTTGACAATTTTGACAATTTTGACAATTTTGACAATTTTGACAATTTTGACAATTTTGACAATTTTGACAATTTTGACAATTTTGACAATTTTGACAATTTTGACAATTTTGACAATTTTGACAATTTTGACAATTTGACAATTTTGACAATTTTGACAATTTTGACAATTTTGACAATTTTGACAATTTTGACAATTTTGACAATTTTGACAATTTTGACAATTTTGACAATTTTGACAATTTTGACAATTTTGACAATTTTGACAATTTTGACAATTTTGACAATTTTGACAATTTTGACAATTTTGACAATTTTGACAATTTTGACAATTTTGACAATTTTGACAATTTTGACAATTTTGACAATTTTGACAATTTTGACAATTTTGACAATTTTGACAATTTTGACAATTTTGACAATTTTGACAATTTTGACAATTTTGACAATTTTGACAATTTTGACAATTTTGACAATTTTGACAATTTTGACAATTTTGACAATTTTGACAATTTTGACAATTTTGACAATTTTGACAATTTTGACAATTTTGACAATTTTGACAATTTTGACAATTTTGACAATTTTGACAATTTTGACAATTTTGACAATTTTGACAATTTTGACAATTTTGACAATTTTGACAATTTTGACAATTTTGACATTTTGACAATTTTGACAATTTTGACAATTTTGACAATTTTGACAATTTTGACATTTTGACATTTTGACAATTTTGACAATTTTGACAATTTTGACAATTTTTACAATTTTGACAATTTTGACAATTTTGACAATTTTGACAATTTTGACAATTTTGACAATTTTGACAATTTTGACAATTTTGACAATTTGACAATTTTGACAATTTTGACAATTTTGACAATTTTGACAATTTTGACAATTTTGACAATTTTGACAATTTTGACAATTTTGACAATTTTGACAATTTTGACAATTTTGACAATTTTGACAATTTTGACAATTTTGGCATTTTACAGTTTTGACAATTTGATAATTTTGATAATTTTGACAATTTTGACATTTTGACAATTTTGACAATTTTGACAATTTTGACAATTTGACAATTTTGACAATTTTGACAATTTTGACAATTTTGACAATTTTGACAATTTTGACAATTTTGACAATTTTGACAATTTTGACAATTTGACAATTTTGACAATTTTGACAATTTTGACAATTTTGACAATTTTGACAATTTTGACAATTTTGACAATTTTGACAATTTTGACAATTTTGACAATTTTGACAATTTTGACAATTTTGACAATTTTGACAATTTGACAATTTTGACAATTTTGACAATTTTGACAATTTTGACAATTTTGACAATTTTGACAATTTTGACAATTTTGACAATTTTGACAATTTTGACAATTTTGACAATTTTGACAATTTTGACAATTTTGACAATTTTGACAATTTTGACAATTTTGACAATTTTGACAATTTTGACAATTTTGACAATTTTGACAATTTTGACAATTTTGACAATTTTGACAATTTTGACAATTTTGACAATTTTGACAATTTTGACAATTTTGACAATTTTGACAATTTTGACAATTTTGACAATTTTGACAATTTTGACAATTTTGACAATTTTGACAATTTTGACAATTTTGACAATTTTGACAATTTTGACAATTTTGACAATTTTGACAATTTTGACAATTTTGACAATTTTGACAATTTTGACAATTTTGACAATTTTGACAATTTTGACAATTTTGACAATTTTGACAATTTTGACAATTTTGACAATTTTGACAATTTTGACAATTTTGACAATTTTGACAATTTTGACAATTTTGACAATTTTGACAATTTTGACAATTTTGACAATTTTGACAATTTTGACAATTTTGATAATTTTGACAATTTTGACAATTTTGACAATTTTGACAATTTTGACAATTTTGACAATTTTGACAATTTTGACAATTTTGACAATTTTGACAATTTTGACAATTTTGACAATTTTGACAATTTTGACAATTTTGACAATTTTGACAATTTTGACAATTTTGACAACTTTGACAATTTTGACAATTTTGACAATTTTGACAATTTTGACAATTTTGACAATTTTGACAATTTTGACCATTTTGACAGTTTTGACCATTTTGACAATTTTGACAATTTTGACAATTTTGACAATTTTGACAATTTTGACAATTTTGACAATTTTGACAATTTTGACAATTTTGACAATTTTGACAATTTTGACAATTTTGACAATTTTGACAATTTTGACAATTTTGACAATTTTGACAATTTTGACAATTTTGACAATTTTGACAATTTTGACAATTTTGACAATTTTGACAATTTTGACAATTTTGACAATTTTGACAATTTTGACAATTTTGACAATTTTGACAATTTTGACAATTTTGACAATTTTGACAATTTTGACAATTTTGACAATTTTGACAATTTTGACAATTTTGACAATTTTGACAATTTTGACAATTTTGACAATTTTGACAATTTTGACAATTTTGACAATTTTGACAATTTTGACAATTTTGACAATTTTGACAATTTTGACAATTTTGACAATTTTGACAATTTTGACAATTTTGACAATTTTGACAATTTTGACAATTTTGACAATTTTGACAATTTTGACAATTTTGACAATTTTGACAATTTTGACAATTTTGACAATTTTGACAATTTTGACAATTTTGACAATTTTGACAATTTTGACAATTTTGACAATTTTGACAATTTTGACAATTTTGACAATTTTGACAATTTTGACAATTTTGACAATTTTGACAATTTTGACAATTTTGACAATTTTGACAATTTTGACAATTTTGACAATTTTGACAATTTTGACAATTTTGACAATTTTGACAATTTTGACAATTTTGACAATTTTGACAATTTTGACAATTTTGACAATTTTGACAATTTTGACAATTTTGACAATTTTGACAATTTTGACAATTTTGACAATTTGACAATTTTGACAATTTTGACAATTTTGACAATTTGACAATTTTGACAATTTTGATAATTTTGACAATTTTGACAATTTTGACAATTTTGACAATTTTGACAATTTTGACAATTTTGCCAATTTTGACAATTTTGACAATTTTGACAATTTTGACAATTTTGACAATTTTGACAATTTTGACAATTTTGACAATTTTGACAATTTTGACAATTTTGACAATTTTGACAATTTTGACAATTTTGACAATTTGGACAATTTTGACAATTTTGACAATTTTGACAATTTTGACAATTTTGACAATTTTGACAATTTTGACAATTTTGACAATTTTGACAATTTTGACAATTTTGACAATTTTGACAATTTTGACAATTTTGACAATTTTGACAATTTGGCCATTTTGACAATTTTGACAATTTTGACAATTTTGACAATTTTGACAATTTTGACAATTTTGACAATTTTGACAATTTTGACAATTTTGACAATTTTGACAATTTTGACAATTTTGACAATTTTGACAATTTTGACAATTCTGACAATTCTGACAATTTTGACAATTTTGACAATTTTGACAATTTTGACAATTTTGACAATTTTGACAATTTTGACAATTTTGACAATTTTGACAATTTTGACAATTTTGACAATTTTGACAATTTTGACAATTTTGACAATTTTGACAATTTTGACAATTTTGACAATTTTGACAATTTTGACAATTTTGAAAATTTTGACAATTTTGACAATTTTGACAATTTGACAATTTTGATAATTTTGATAATTTTGTTAATTTTGACAATTTTGACAATATTGACAATTTTGACCATTTTGACAATTTTTACAATTTTGACAATTTTGACAATTTTGACAATTTTGACAATTTTGACAATTTTGACAATTTTGACAATTTTGACAGTTTTAACAATTTTGACAATTTTGACAATTTTGACAATTTTGACAATTTCGATAATTTTGACAATTTTGACAATTTTGACAATTTTGACAATTTTGACAATTTTGACAATTTTGACAATTTTGAAATTTTTGACATTTTTGACAATTTTGACAATTTTGAAAATTTTGACAATTTTGACAATTTTGTCAATTTTGATAATTTTGACAATTTTGACAATGTTGAAACTATTATATTTCGAGAAATTCAAAAAATGACAATATAACTATTCGTGCCAGGGCCGTAGGAAGAATCCCCTCCTATAAGTTTCAGTGAGAAAATGTTTTCTACTTTTCTTTTCTTGAAAGGTGCTTACTGAAAGAATACTCTCGAAAAAGTGATACTTAGAATAACTCTTTATTATAGTTTAAATTTTTTTTTCTCATATTCCTAGTTAATCATTTGAATTATTGCTTTCGAAAAGAAGTCCTAGAGTGTTCTTTTTTTTAAGATTTAAAACATAAATTAGGGATCTTTAAGGTTTCATTTGAAAGAAAACCTTGTTTGAGGTTCATTTATTTATGTTTTACTCTTGTAAACTCTATATATTCAGGTTTTAATTTTTATCTTTGTTTTCAAAAAACAGGCCCCTTTCGATTTTGGCAACACGCTCGAAAATTTTGTTGCAAAAATCGAACCGTGCCAAAAGCGAACGGTTTTTTTTTATCAACGTTTTTCTTATCTTTTAATTAAAATAAACCATTGTTATTATTATTTACTAAATTTTTCATAATTTTTAGCCATTTTTTGTTATTTTTTTCACCATGTTTTAGGCAAATTTAGAACTTTTTTGATATGCTTAGAATGTTGGTTTTTTTGAACATTTTTGTTATTTTTGTCATTTTGTATCTTGTTTTAGATATTTTTTGTCATTTCTATTCTTTTGTTTGTATTTGTGATTGAGTTTTTTTTTAATTTTTACGTTTTTCGTCATTTTTAATGCTTTTTTGTTTTTTGAATTTTATGTTATTGTTGTTAACATTCAAGAACATAAAAACTTATTTATGGTGTTTGTCTAAGTTCTTTTGGTCTTTTTATAACAAAATGTGGTTCCAAAAAACCGTTCAATATTGGCAGAAATTCAAATGTTGCCAAAATCGAATGTTGCAAATCGAACGGGGTCTGTATCTGCAAAATAAATTATTTTAAACTCCCAACCAATAACATATATTTCCAGCTTAATTTTCCGGAACCTGAATATTAAGTACAAGTTTATTTATCAATTATAAATTATCTTAAATAGGTTAATTGATTTCATTATAAAAATCATGAGGGGAAAAAAATAAATTTATATTATTCAAAAAACGCAATTTCAAAATTGAGTTTAGATCTTCTTATAAATAAAAATGTAGGCGTAAATATGTACGTACACGAACTACTCTTGCAGGGTTCATCCGATATGCATGCATTTTTTTTGTGTCCGTCTTGGGCGAAGAAAAACAACGGAGAGATAATTTCGAAAATATTTTTGTAGAAATTGATAATTAATTTTTAGTTTTTATTCGCATCAAATAAAAGTCATGGCACCCAATTTTTCAACTTTTTTTTTTCATTCAAACTACCCAGAGTAGGAAGGCGCCAAAAACAATCCAGGCTTACTGATGCTAATCAAACTTTATGTATGAAGTTTTGGCGCCCATTTTCATAGTCAGTATACTTTTCACGTGACACCAGTGGAATTGATACTTGGATGTTATTGTTATGTGATGTGGTTTCCATATGGAATGAAAAAAAAAGCGCAAAAAGCCGGTAAGAAACATATTTACGAAAATAGTCATTTTTTTCCAGAATCAAGACAACTTTAACAATTTTTAAACTGATTAAAAAAAAACCCGGATTTTTTTTCGGATTTATTCACTTTAATAGCACAATCAAACAATAATTTCTAATTTAGTCAATATAATTCGTTTTTTTGAGATTTAACAAAATAATCATGAACGGTTTCTGCGTGCTTCAAATACGATTCAAAACCTGCTGATGTATTTCGATGAAAAAAAATGAATCAAGTGCTTTTCTTTTTGATCTTTTTGAGTTGTTCCTGAACTTAGCCCAAATTTGCTTGATTTAGCTCTGATTACAATTTATTCCGTTATTATGTTTTGACAATTTTCCGGTCATATTAAAGGAAGTCATATTACTCAAGGAAAACAATATTTTTCGATATGTCTGTAAAATTTTCGACACATCCACAGAGAATAGAATGATATAAACTTTTTGATTCCAAAAGAATTTCAACAATATAAAAAACTAATTGGAAAATTTGGAATCGTTTGGTAATTTTCAATTCTTCCTTTTTTGCTTAGATGTTTAAAAATTAACAAAATTTGGGATATAAATAAGGTTAAATTTGTAGAACTTAGACTCAAAATTTTATCCGACACTCAGTTTCAGAGGTTAAAAACAGATATTTGATTCAATAATATCTTCGAATACAAAATCCTTGAAAAATATAAATTTTGTCTCGACAAAAATATAACCCAAGATTCAAAACAGAGTAAATGGAAAATGATTAAGACTTACGAAGAAGTTTCATTTCATTTCATTGCTGATTTTGAATTCAAGATTACAATGTAAAAAATTCCATAACCTTCTGATTTTAAGTTGCTGTGAAAAAAAAACTCGATGTATAAAACATTCTTATTTTCTTGGTTAAGTCCTTAAAAAGATGATCATGAAAATCAGAGTAGATTATTTAATGCAGAGAACATATCCAATGCATAATAGAAAACGAAAAACAGAATAGAATATGTAATTTAAAAAAAAAAATGAAATAAAATAAATATATATATATATATATATATATATATATATATATATATATATATATATATATATATTTATATATATACTATGTGAAGTACTATATATATATTTATATATATACTAATGTGAAGATCTCTGCAAATTTGGCATACGATGAAAAACACTTCTAACATGATTTTGGCGAGAAAAAAAAAAACATTTGATTAAAACTGTTTAAAATCACGACACATTTCAGGAAAATATTCTTTTGGCACTTATCTTGGAGTTAACAGAAATCGAACATATCAGTGTCTAGGATCTTATTTAAATGAAGAAAATAATGTAAATAAGAAAAAAAAATAGTTTAAATTTAACCTATGAAATATTCACTTTTAACTTTCGCTGGAAATCAATCTTCTTCGATACTTTTTTACACTGAGCTAGGCATCGCCATTGAAAGTTCTTTGAATATATGTGGGTGACGAAAAAGGTTAAAACGGGGAATTGGAACAAACCAAAACAAAATAGGAGGAAGCCTGACATTTATGTGATAAATTGCTAGAAAATATTTGCGAAGCGGAAAACTACGCACTGATTCATGTTCAAGATAATGTTTTAGTGTTAACAGTTTATCACCGCTGGTTTATGATTTTAATTTAATGGTTAATGGCATTTCGGTGAATTATACATTATAATAGGAAGGAAATATGGGGAAATAAAAATGCAGTTCACTAATTGATGTGCATGGCTTAAGAAGTAGGGACGTTGACGGTTACTCAAATGCGTGAAACAATAAAAGTAGTAGCGCTGCCGTGCAAACAACGAACACCCGAAAACAGCTTACACATCGATCGAACCAGCTCTCGCAATAGAAAACTTCATTTGAGCCGGCCGTACATTTCCTTTTGTCCGATCGGGGTACGAAAAACACGTGCTTCGATCCATCCATGTATCATTGTATAGATCAATGCAAAGTCAGCCTATCGATTTTGCTTCTTCTAGACAATAATACGATGTGGGACAAATGGTCTTGTGCGGCAAGAAGTCTTCTCAAATCACGCTCTTGGCTCATTTTCAACACCTTTCATGCTTCCTAATCGAATCTATCCGTCTATAATTTTCATTACTTTCATTTGAAATTCTTCCTATTATAATGTATAATTCACCGAAATGCCATTAACCATTAAATTAAAAAGATAATGTTTTAAGGTCCTCTTTATATAATATGGCAGAAATATTACAAAAATAGTCCAAGAACTGTCTCAATCCACCCCATTTTACGGTATCAATCCAGTTTCATGAACACAGATAATCATTTATCTTCTTTCTGCTTATAACGTACATTATTTTTGCGAAATTCAAAGGCTCACCAAAGTTTGCCGGGTCAGCTTGTATTTTATAAAAGTGGATTGGTTTTTACCTGTTTTGTGTTTTATTTTATGGCATTTTGAATTTTAATTCCGAATCTTAATTTTGCCATTTGAACCTGAATGAAAATTTTGAATTCCTAATTTGAAATGGATTTCTGATTCTTAACAGTCTTAAACAATAATTCCCAAAAATTATGTACAGAAAAGATCTTCAATTATTTATTCGTAATTCTAGTGAATCTGAATGAAAATTTCTGTTCTGGAACGAAGGAGCTCCGTTGAACCACCCTAACACCAGAAAAGGCCCAGTAGCAACATGGCGATGCTGCGCGCATTAACGGATGTAATGCGCGCCAAAAACATTCGGGTTTTCCTCGGGTCTCGTGTTTTCCAAAGGGTCGAGACAAATTTAGCCCCAGGTTCGGCCTCTTTTCCAACCAACCACCGACGAAACAGTTAACCAACCATCAACGGCCCTTGAGCGGCCTTCATCAGAAGCCCACGATGGGCACAGTCAGAGGCCTATGTGCCATAGTCAGATGCCCAGAGCGGCAAGTGTTTGTCAAAGTTTGAAATTTTGTTGTTAAGTCATAATACAGTCCACTTAGAAGTTTGTAATGTTTTGAGAATGAGTGCGTTTTTATTCGGTAAAGAAAATCTGATGCTATCGATCCTGCCATCAGGGGCGATCCTGAACAATTTCGAATGACGATCTAATGATCTCTAATGATCTAATATTTCAATTCTGGATCACCATTATGGAATCATTTTAAGTTTCAATTCTGCACGAATTAAGGTTGAAAATTTAACACCTAAATCTTAAAAATGGTTTGTAATTTGAATATTTATCTTATAATATTCCGGAATGATAAATTTCTAACATAGAAAACTGTCATGTCCCGATAAATGCTAAACACACTGTAATGAATTTTTATAAACACTCATTTAAGATGAGATCTTTTACAGATCCGATCTATGTTTGATCGTGTTCGAAAGATCAATAAACGATCATTCTGATCTCAGCCGTGACTAGATACGGAGACGATTATACGCGTGTTTTATTTTCTGCCGGAAACTCTAATTCCATTGGTTTTATTCTAAGTGTTTTATTGATTTGTGAACTATAAAGAGGACATAACAACTGGCGACGAGGGAAAAGAAAACTCAAACGGAATATATCTAATTTCTAGAGTGAGTTCGTAAGTATCGTCTAAAACTAGAATTTCTTGTGAGCTTCGCTTAAAGAATTCGCAGTATGAAATGGTAGATTGCAGCTAGTGTTTGAATATCGCATGCAAGCTAGATCACCTGAAAGACAATTTTAAGTGGAATTAGAGAACATAAATATAAAAAAAAATGTGTTAAAATAAGGGGTTGCACATTGATATTGTGAATTTTTTTGATAAAAGTAAAATAGTAAAAATGTGCTTCTAACGCCATTTTCTATTTCATCCTACAGGTAATTTCAAGGCCTTGACCGGGAACAAAAGAATTGTTCTAGAACAGCGTGAGTTACTTGGGCTAGTAGGTCGCCTTAGCAAAGCAACTCTACCGACGCTAGCTACTCGACGCCACTCAGCGCAGAAAGTGAGACGAGGTCTTCGTGAGTCGTGAGAAGGCGTGCGAGTGTACATCAAAGTGCAAAGTAACAGTTTTTGCTTGAAACGTGAGGTGATCGTTGCATATCACTAGCGTCGATTTAATCGCTTTGAGTGAGGAGTGAAGTGGATTCACAGCGAACTGCATCCATTGTGCATTTCACAGTGCACTTGCAGGTAGTATTTGCTTCAAAAGCGTGAGTACCAAATTTTAATTTTCATTTTATTTAAATTGTGCACAGATTTATTCTACTTACCGATCCAATTATGGCTGCTCCAAGTATGATTGGAACGATTGATCACTATAATATGGGTCGATCGTTTCAAAATTACGTGGAGCGATTTGAAATTCTATGTGATCTTAACAAAGTAACCGATGATTGTAAAAAATCATGGTTTATATCCTTGAGTGGCGATTTAGTATACGATGAAATAAAACTGCTGTTTCCTAATGAGGAAGTCAGTAATTTACAGTACAAAGATATTGTAACTAAGTTAAAAGCGCGATTCGACAAAACACAACCGGCGTTGATGCATAGGTACAAATTTTATAATCGATTCCAAGGAGCTAATGAGGGTTCCGAAAATTTCGTACTTGCAATAAAACTATTAGCGGAAAAATGTAATTTCCGTGAATTTAAAAACGAAGCGATTAGAGATCGACTGATTATTGGACTCAGAGATAAGGTATTACAGCATAAAAACGAACGAACACACACATATAGGATCTCAGTGAAACTTCATGTTTCTTTGAAGAGATCTAAATTCTACTTAAGACTAAAGCGTACATCTTTCAAGGACATAATGGCTAGCATCTTACTAATGCTAACACCACCAGCGCACAGAAAGAGTTCTATGTATGCCGTGATCGAGATTCGATCTCATGACCTCTGGCTTAGAAGACTGGAACGCTATCCTCTAGGCCACGGTCGACGGCATAAATTACAGTATTACAGCATAAACTTTTGATGGACGATGATCGTGGATTGGAAGAAGTAGCTAACATGATAATTAACAATGAACTGGCTGGGGAACGTGCGAAGATTATTGGGGAGCACAGTGAGGCTCAAGCGGATATTTTTTCGATTAAAAACAGACTGGGTCGTCGTGATGGGTTTGAAGGCAATCGTTTTGGTAATCGGGCAGATTACAATCAACAGCGTTATGGAAAACTTGCTAGGTATCGATCGCGCAGCAGGAGTAGGGACGAAAGTGGTGATAATGATCGTCGATTCCGTGGTCGTAAGCAATTCAACCATGCGAGAGCTGTTTGTAACAAATGCAATCGCGCAGGTCATTTACGTCGAGATTGCTGGTTTGAGAAAAAGAACGTGAATTTTGTAGAACAAGAAGAACCAAAAACCGTTTCACCCACCGATAAATTTGATCGTCTACGTTTACATGATTCCAGCGAGGAGAGCGAAATTAACTGTATGATGATATCAACTATAAATAATATTTCTGGAGCTTGTTTGGTCAATGCAGTTGTTGAGGGACAGTTTCTTTCCATGGAAGTTGACACAGGGTCAGCTGTATCGGTGATGAGTGAAAATTTGTACAAAAAGCGCTTTCCTTTCCTCCCGATCATTGGATGTAACAAAAAGTTAATGGTAGTAGATGGAGCCAAACTTGATGTGGTAGGACAAGTTCAGGTGTTGGCTAGTCTCAATAATCGAAAAACAATTAAAACCATGATAATTTTGAAGAGTAAAAATGATTTTGTACCTCTTTTGGGTCGGGACTGGATGGAAACATTTTATCCGCAATGGAAAGCCAGTTTTTCTAATTTTTCAACTGTAAACAACGTTATTTTGGATGCAACCAGGGAGAAAACTTTGGATATAATTAAACAAAAGTATGGAAAAATTTTTAACAAAGATTTAACAGAACCAATTTCAGGATTTGAAGTTGATTTACATTTCAGAACAACCGATATTCAAACGAGCCTATCAGGTGCCATACAAACTAAAGGAAAAGTTTTTGAAACATTTACAAGGAAGCAGGGTATCGTTACACCAGTCAAATCTAGTGAATGGGCATCACCGGTCATTGCCGTATTGAAGAAAAACGAAGAAATTCGTATGGTAAAATCATTATTCCCAGTGCTTATCCTTTGCCACTAGCACAAGATATTTTCGCTTCTTTGGCTGGATGTAAAATTTTTTGTTCCCTTGATTTGACAGGGGCTTACACTCAGCTTAAACTGTCTGAACGTTCAAAAAAATATCTTGTAATAAATACCGAAATTGGTCTTTTCAAATACAACAGATTACCCCAAGGTTTGTCATCCAGTGCTGGGGATTTTCAACGGGCAATGAACGAAATACTTAAAGGGTTGGAAAATGTTTGTTGTTACCTTGACGACCTGCTAATCGCAGGAAAGGATTTTGAAGGATGTTTGTTTAAATTAGAACAAGTGCTTGAAAGACTTTACAAAGCAAATGTTTGTATAAATTTTAAAAAATGTAAATTTTTTGTAAATTCGTTGCAATATTTGGGACACATAATTACTAGTGATGGATTATTGCCTTCACCAGAAAAATTATCTACTATAAAAAATGCTAAAATACCACAAGATGTGACACAATTAAAAGCTTTTTTGGGGCTTTTACAACAAATTTATTCCAAATCTATCAACTAAATTGCGCAATCTTTATGATTTGCTAAAGAAAAATCAAAGTTTAATATGGACGGCTGAATGTGATAAATCATTTAACGAAAGTAAGGATTGTTTATTAAAAGCTAATATTCTTGAGTTCTACGACCCCAGTAAACCACTGGTAGTAGTGACTGATGCTTCGTCCTATGGCTTAGAGGGAGTATTAGCTCACAATATTAATGGAACAGAGAGACCTATATGTTTCACATCCTTTTCTCTAAATACTGCTCAAAAAAAAATCTCCAATATTGCATTTGGAAGCACTGGCTCTGGTTTGTGTAGTAAAGAAATTCCATAAATTTCTTTTCGGACAAAAATTCAAGGTTTTTACCGATCATAAGCCGCTTATAGGGATTTTCAGTAAAGAAGGGAAACATTCAATTTATGTAACTAGACTGCAACGTTATATAATGGAGCTTTCTATTTATAACTTCGATATTGAATATCGTCCAGCCTCAAAAATGGGGAATGCAGATTTTTGTAGTCGCTTTCCACTTGAACAGAAAATCCCTAGCAGCTTAGCACAAGAACAAATAAATAGCTTAAATTTCACTAACGACTTTCCATTAGACCTTACTTTAATTTCGAAGGAAACTAAGGATGATAAGGTTTTAGCAGAAATTATAAAATGTGTCGAAACAAGGTGGTCAAAATTGAACCAGGTGAAGTTTAGGAATTTTTACTCACAAAAGGAAAAGCTGGAAGTGATCAATGATGTATTACTAATTGAAAATAGAGTGGTTATTCCTAATGCTTTGAGATACTCAATCCTTAAACTATTGCATGCTAATCATGCAGGGATAATTAAAATGAAAACTTTAGCTCGACGCACTGTTTATTGGCCAGGAGTAAATCTGGACATTGAAGATTTTGTTAAATCTTGCAATGTCTGTGCAGTGATGACCGTCTCAACAAAACCAAAAGAAATATTTTCTTGGATACCAACTAAACGCCCGTTCAGTAGACTGCATGCAGATTTTTTCTACTTTGAAAAGAAAACGTTCCTTGTAATAGTAGATAGCCATTCTAAATGGCTAGAGGTGGAAATTATGAACTATAGCACAACTGCACAAAAAGTGAACAAAAAGTTCAGCTCTTTATTTGCTCGTTTTGGATTACCAGACATTGTTGTTACGGATGGAGGTCCACCATTCAACTCGCGAGAGTTCGTAAATTTCTTAGAGCGACAGGGAATTAAAGTGCTTAAAAGCCCGCCTTACAATCCGGCCAGTAACGGGCAAGCTGAACGGATGGTAAGAACTATCAAAGATGTATTAAAAAAATTCTTATTAGATCCTGCATTTAAAAATATCGATTTGGAAGATAAAATTTGTTTGTTTTTAATTAACTACAGAAACAGCTGTCTTGTGGAGGATGGTACATTCCCATCAGAAAAGATATTCCTTTACAAGCCAAAAATGCTTTTAGATCTTATAAATCCTAAGACAAAAATTGAGCGAAGTTTGGAAAAACCTAAGACAAAAAATCAGCTAAATTTGGAAAAATTATCTGTAAGAGATAATATATTGGACTACAAGTTAGAAACACTTCCTGACAACTTTGACAAGCTCGTGGCAGGGGATAAGCTGTTATATCGAAATCCTAATCAAAAAGAAATTCCAAAATGGTTAAATGCACTATTTTCAAAAAGATATTCTTCTAATATCTTTCAGATTACATTGGGTACGCACGTCATAATGGCACATCGCAATCAGTTAAAAATGATACACAATCCGCAACGACGGTGGAACGTGATGATCCAGCCGAGGGTTTTACTAGGAAGTCCACATGGCAAACGACGACGAAGTTCATCATCAGAAGACGAATTCCTAGGATTTCCAGACGACGAGGAACACGTTGCTGAACCACCGAAAAAGCGCTTCGTAGCAATACGCAGTCCTGTTTGGACGCGGTCTAGAGGAAGCCCAGACAACATTCCCATAAATTTGAACTAGATATTCAGCAAGTCGATCCTACACGGGTTACAAGTGCTGAGGCGTACATTGAAGTGTAATCGAGAAATAAGTAGAGAAAAGTAGCAAATCTTTGCTGTCGAATAAGGTTGAATGAATTTAATAAGTTATAATTACAAGAATATTGAATTTTCTAAAAAACGGAGAACTGTCATGTCCCGATAAATGCTAAACACACTGTAATGAATTTTTATAAACACTCATTTAAGATGAGATCGTAAATTTATTTTTCGGCATATCGGTGAAAAGTAGTTATGAAATTGATAAAGATGGATAGAGAAGTGAGAAGAAAATTTACAGATGTTGAAAAGAGCGAAAGAGCATTTTTGCGAGGAAACTTATTAACGTACACCATACTTTACCCTGCAACATTTCATTATTTAGGAGAAGTAGTACCGGGATAGAGGTGGCACTACCTTAACCTATACAATGAAATCTGGTTGGTCCGAAGTCTACATGTGGTGAACACGTATACTTCGGACGGGCAAAATATGGCGTACGTTAAGCTCCAGAAAGCTTCCCTATTGCGCGCAATGGTTCTATCGATGCGCTACGATAGAACCATTGCGCGCAATAGGGAAGCTTTCTGGAGCTTAACGTACGCCATATTTTGCCCGTCCGAAGTATACGTGTTCACCACATATAGACTTCGGACCAACCAGATTTCATTGTATAGGTTAAGGTAGTGCCACCTCTATCCCGGTACTACTTCTCCTAAATAATGAAATGTTGCAGGGTAAAGTATGGTGTACGTTAATAAGTTTCCTCGCAAAAATGCTCTTTCGCTCTTTTCAACATCTGTAAATTTTCTTCTCACTTCTCTATCCATCTTTATCAATTTCATAACTACTTTTCACCGATATGCCGAAAAATAAATTTTTTAAGATGAGATCTTTTACAGATCCGATCTATGTTTGATCGTGTTCGAAAGATCAATAAACGATCATTCTGATCTCAGCCGTGACTAGATACGGAGACGATTATACGCGTGTTTTATTTTCTGCCGGAAACTCTAATTCCATTGGTTTTATTCTAAGTGTTTTATTGAATTGTGAACTATAAAGAGGACATAACAAAAACGAATATAATTTTCGATTTAAATGCAAAACAGAGATTTGAATTAGGATTTTGTCCCAATGATGAACCTAACTAAACATCAAGAACAATAAATTTCATACAGATTCCACAGTCTGGTTAGAGGTAAAAAAAATAATTTTAATAATAATAAATTAGACACAGAATATCGGAAACGATACAAACTTAAGCTCACCTGATATTTTTCCGCACTTATTTGGGCAGGGTAAATCCAGCTTATTTAACTAAAAACCTTGCTAAATCCGGGCATTTGGTTTCAAAGTTAACAACCCAAAATCTGGGCAATATGGGGGGAGGGGTCAGGAATTCTACATTTAATATCTAAAAAAAGGACTCGGAAAGTTTTTTTTTGTTTCTTGCTGTATTTTTCATTTATTTGGACAACTTTGTCAAAAAAAATTGTTTTGGACGCAAAATGCATTATTGTTATCATGCAGTTTATTTTTTTTTTATTTTGCTAGTAAAGAAAAACCATCCTGGAAAAAAAGGCGGGCAACCAGGCAACCTTAGTGAGTCTAATGTTATTGAATATTGAATATTGAAAACTGAGGACTATACCCAAAATTTATGGAACAACTTTTTTTTTTCTTTAAATATCTATAAACAAGTGAGACAATTTTTGAAAATCTGTAGTAGTATGGTGGACCTGGGATAAGATTTTGAGGGGTTGGCCTTAGTTCTGATTCGAGATCGTTACTCTCGATTAATTTTAGTTGTTCATCAAAATTTTACCAAGAATATAAAATATTGCGTTTAAAGAATAACACTCTTCTTGACATTTTTTTTAACCCTAATGAGGGGGTTTAACCTCCAAACACCCCCCGTTTATACAGCCATGATTCGTGCCAAAGAAAGATTTAAAGTATTTCAACTGAACACACTTATAGGAGTTCAGTGAAACTTTACGTTTTTTAAAAGGTCTAATTTTCTTAACACTAAAGTGAATATTTTTCAAAAAAAAATGATGACTGGCCTCTTCCAATTTCTAAAACCACCAGCCCTTTTCATATGATTAATTTTAATTTATTATTTAATGCTGAACAAAAAGACATCAAAGATTCTTTTTGGTTTTATGATATAAAATTCCGCCGAAATTCGCGTAGTATACAGAACCCATTCAACAACTTTGTTGAAAACAGCAAAATAACTAAACTTTTGTTCTGAAAAATATCTAAGTATCATTTTGAATAATCAATTTCTTAATTTTACAGAATTGGGAAATAATAAACAAGAAGGAAGCATCAATATTTTTTTTTCTCAGAAGTTTGAAATTACACGCGATCTTCGGGAAAGTTGATCATTGGATAAAACCTTTATCTTAAAAATATCCACGTATTTTCGGGAAAACTTGAACCAGTTGGTGTTGTTTTAAATCAATTGCAATAATTGGGAAATTTTTCATTTGCTAAATTTAAAATTTTATAATCTTCAAATTGTATAAATAAGGTGGAAAGTGGTATAAGAGATATCTGGTTTTCGGTTCTTATTGTGTTAAGTAACAGCGGTAAAAAAAGTCGTTGAGCATTGATCTCTACAAAAAATAAATATTCTTTTATTGGTTTAAACAACAAATCTTTATCCTCTACTGAAATCTAATCATATATTCTACCAAAATCAACCTCTCTCCAGAAACCAGACGAAATGATGTGTGCCGAAACATCTAACCGAGCTTGCTTGCATGCTTTACAGACAGGATTTTTTTCTTTCTCTCGATCGGTTGAATCATCGATTGACGGAAACACAAACATAAAACTCAACTCAATCAGTGGCGAACCCAACTGAACCTGCAAGTTAAATAGACCAAGAGTAAAAACTTTGCGGGTGTGTCGAACGCAATATTGCGGATCGTTCAATTGGGTGCTGAAGGAGGCTTGCGTAGCGAAGTATGATGTATAGAAAGTGATTTTTTTTTTGGCTCATGAAGTAAGTTAGTGAAAGGATGTTGTCTGATATTGAAATAATGATTTTTTTTAAATTTCGTTTAGTTTCTAAAATGATGCACAAATACGGGGATTCACATTGAAAAATTCTTTTTTTTCAAATTTCACCTTATTTCTTTAAATTCATTGTTATTGAGAATAACACATTAATTCAAAATAGCTCCTGCCCTGTTCATAAAGTGCATGCGCTGATTGTTTCTTAATTGAAGTTAATATTTATTTTTAAACGTCCATTATATCAGTATGAGACCAAACTTCGTTTCGAAGACACCGAAATACACCGTTGTTTGAACAAAATCCCTATCAAGGGGAAAAAATATATTGTCAAAGTCCCATTGAAGCCATCTCGTGTTGTTACCGAAAAAAAGTCCCACGGCAGGCATCCAACCTGGCAAAAGCAAGACTTATCTGAAATTGATAGCTTAATTCCGGGAAAATAATGAACACGTTAAATCCGAAGTGTGTCCCCGGAACGCTTTTTCCCTACCCAAAACGTGAATTCTCACACGGATGTTTTAACAAACTTGTGAATAAATTATCCCCCATAATTAAATCACAACATCGAATCCTGATGGTTTTGACTCGTTTGTTAACCTGCGTCCTCCTCCTTCTTTTCGAATTCAAGGGAAAACGAAGCGTCGAGGCGGATACAAACTTTTACAGCACCAGCTCATGTCGAACTTTGTTTGCGAATGGTAAAATCTAATTTGACTTGGGACCTTCTGCCAGGAAATACACGCCCCGGGGTTAATGATTCGTTCTCAGCACAGCCCCAGCAGCCGAGGGATGAAGAAACATGTGTTTGTGATTAAAAGTTTTTTTTTTTAAATTTTCGTGGGAATTTGTATCTAAAAAATTATAATCTAAATTTATTTAATTAAATTTTACTTAGATAGGTACTAAAAAATTTCATATAATATTTGTTTGTTTCAATTGACAAAAATTTATTCAGCTTCAAAATTATGTATTAATATATTTCGTCTTGAAAATGAGCTTCTCAAATTAAAATCAATATAGAATGAAAATATTGCCTATTGAAAATTGAAAGAAAAATAAAAAAAAAATGAAGAAAATGCAAGAGTCAAGAGTTCAGAATCTAAAGTCAAAAGTCAAGAGTCAAGAGTCGAAAATCGACAAACGACTATCGACAATTGACAATCGACAATCGACAATCGACAATCGACAATCGACAATCGACAATCGACAATCGACAATCGACAATCGACAATCGACAATCGACAATCGACAATCGACAATCGACAATCGACAATCGACAATCGACAATCGACGATCGACAATCGACAATCGACAACCGACAATCGACAATCGACAGTCGACAACCGACAATCGACAATCGACAATCGACAACCGACTATCGACAACCGACTATCGACATTCGACAATCGATAATCGACAATCGACAATCGAAAATCGACAATCGACAATCGACAATCGACAATCGACAATCGACAATCGACAATCGACAATCGACAATCGACAATTGGCAATCGACATTCGATTATTGACGATCGATAATCGACAATCAATAATCGACAATCGACAATCAACAATCGACAATCAACAATCAACAATCGACAATCGACAATCGACATTCGACAATCGACAATCGACATTCGACAAACGACAATCATCAATCGATAATCGACAATCGACAATCGACACTTGACAATCGACAACCGACAATCGACACTCGACAATCGACAATCAACAATTGACAATTGACAATCGACAATCGACAATCGACAATCGACAATCGACAATCGACAATCGACAATCGACAATCGACATTCGACAATCGACAATCGACAATCATCAATCGATAATCGACAATCGACAATCGACACTTGACAATCGACAACCGACAATCGACAACCGACAATCGACACTCGACAATCGACAATCAACAATTGACAATTGACAATCGACAATCGACAATCGACAATCGACAATCGACAATCGACAATCGACAATCGACAATCGATAATCGACAATCGACAATCGACAATCGACAATCGACAATCGACAATCGACAATTGACAATCGATAATCGACAATTGACAATTGGCAATCGACATTCGATTATTGAAGATCGATAATCGACAATCAATAATCGACAATCGACAATCGACAATCAACAATCGACAATCGACAATCGACAATCGACAATCGACAATCGACAATCGACAATCGTCATTCGACAATCGACAATCGACAATCATCAATCGTCAATCGTCAATCGATAATCGACAATCGACAGTCGACAATCGACAATCGGCAATCGACAATCGACAATTGACAACCGATAATCGACAATCGACAATTGACAGTCGACATTCGATGATCGACGATCGATAATCGACAATCAATAATCGACAATCGACAATCGACAATCGACAATCAACAATCAACAATCGACAATTGACAATCGACAATCGACTTTCGACAATCGACAATCGACAATCGACAATCGACAATCGTCAATCGTCAATCGTCAATCGTCAATCGATAATCGACAATTGACAGTTGACAGTCGACAATTAACAATCAACAATTGATAATCGACAATCGACAATCGACAATCAACAAATAATAATCGAAAATCAACAAACGCCAATCGAAATTCGACAATCCACAATCAAAAATCGATGATCGATAATCGACAATCGACAATTGACATTCGACAATTGACAAACGAAAATCGACAATCGACAATCGACAATCGGCAATAAACAATCGACAATCGACAATCGACAATCGACAATCGAAAATCGACAATCGACAATCGACAATCGACAATCGACAATCGACAATCGACAATCGACAATCGACAATAGAGAATTGACAATAGACAATAGACAATCGACAATCGACAATCGACAATCGACAATCGACAATCGACAATCGACAATCGACAATCGACAATCGACAATCGACAATCGACAATCGACAATCGACAATCGACAATCGACAATCGACAATCGACAATCGACAATCGACAATTGACAATCGACAATCGACAATCGACAATCGACAATCGACAATCGACAATCGACAATCGACAATCAACAATCGACAATCGACAATCGACAATCGACAATCGACAATCGACAATCGACAATCGACAATCAACAATCGACAATCGACAATCGACAATCGACAGTCGACAACCGACAATCGACAATCGACAATCAACAACCGACTATCGACAACCGACTATCGACATTCGACAATCGACAATCGACAATCGACAATCGACAATCGACAATCGACAATCGACAATCGACAATCGACAATCGACAATCGACAATCGACAATTGGCAATCGACATTCGATTATTGACGATCGATAATCGACAATCAATAATCGACAATCGACAATCGACAATCAACAATCGACAATCGACAATCGACATTCGACAATCGACAATCATCAATCGATAATCGACAATCGACAATCGACAATCGACACTTGACAATCGACAACCGACAATCGACACTCGACAATCGACAACCGACAATTGACAATTGACAACCGACAATCGACAATCGACAATCGACAATCGACAATCGACAATCGACAATCGACAATCGACAATCGACATTCGACAATCGACAATCGACAATCATCAATCGATAATCGACAATCGACACTTGACAATCGACAATCGACAATCGACACTCGACAATCGACAATCAAGAATTGACAATTGACAATCGACAATCGACAATCGACAATCGACAATCGACAATCGATAATCTACAATCGACAATCGACAATCGACAATCGACAGTCGACAATCGACAATCGACAATCGACAATCGACAATCGACAATTGACAACCGATAATCGACAATCGACAATTGACAGTCGACATTCGATTATCGACGATCGATAATCGACAATCAATAATCGACAATCGACAATCGACAATCAACAATCAACAATCGACAATCGACAATCGACAATCGACAATCGACAATCGACTTTCGACAATCGACAATCGACAATCGACAATCGACAATCGTCAATCGTCAATCGTCAATCGTCAATCGATAATCGACAATTGACAGTTGACAGTCGACAATTGACAATCAACAATTGATAATCGACAATCGACAATCGACAATCAACAATTAATAATCGAAAATCAACAAACGACAATCGAAATTCGACAATCCACAATCGAAAATCGATGATCGATAATCGACAATCGACAATTGACATTCGACAATTGACAAACGAAAATCGACAATCGACAATCGACAATCGGCAATCAACAATCGACAATCGACAATCGACAATCGACAATCGACAATCGACAATCGAAAATTGACAATCGACAATCGACAATCGACAATCGACAATAGAGAATCGACAATAGACAATAGACAATCGACAATCGACAATCGACAATCGACAATCGACAATCGACAATCGACAATCGATAATCGACAATCGACAATCGACAATCGACAATCGACAATAGAGAATCGACAATCGACAATTGACAATCGACAATCGACAATCGACAATCGACAATCGACAATCGACAATCGACAATCGACAATCGACAATCGACAATCGACAATCGACAATCGACAATCGACAATCGACAATCGACAATCGACAATCGACAATCGACAATCGACAATCGACAATCGACAATCGACAATCGACAATCGACAATCGACAATCGACAATCGACAATCGACAATCGACAATCGACAATCGACAATCGACAATCGACAATCGACAATTGACAAACGAAAATCGACAATCGACAATCGACAATCGACAATCGACAATCGACAATCGACAATCGACAATCGACAATCGACAATCGACAAACGACAATCGACAACCGACAATCGACAACCGACAATCGACAATCGACAATCGACAATCGACAATCGACAATCGACAATCGACAATCGACAATCGACAATCGACAATCGACAATCGACAATCGACAATCGACAATCGACAATCGACAATCGACAATCGACAATCGACAATCGACAATCGACAATCAAAGTCGAGAATCGAGAACCGAGAATCGAGAATCGAGAATCGTGAGTCGCGAATCGAGAATCGTGAATCGAGAATCGAAAACCAAGATTCTTAAATTACGTGGGATAAGAATTCCAAAAAAAAATCTCAGTTTTTCTGTTACTTTCAACTTTTTTCGCAGAAGTGGATGTAAGCTGATCCTTTTATCAGCAGAATATTTCATTGGACTCAATTTTGCGTAACCACGAACCGATATTGAATTGAGCGGCTCGTTTAATTTAAACAAATCCACCCGGAATAAAACTATCCATCGGAATGCTAACAAAAGGAATTATTTATTAACTAATATCCTAGTCAATCGGTCGTGCCAGTTCATACGAAAAAGCTTAAGTGAGCTAATTTATTCCCTCCTAAAAGTAGGTTTGATTGAGTGAGTGGGTGTTCTGGAGTGAAAAGAGCAGGTGGCTGAACCTGCCCTCGAGGCAAAACTGATGTGGAGGTGATGATCCAACTCAAGGCTCGAATGATTTAATCCGTTTGAGGTTAACCCCGATACCAGGTGGTATATCCAGAGGGAGGATTTGAGGTGAAATCGTTCGAAATTAATTTAAATACATGCATACGTTGATGTTTGTTTTGGTGCAGCTTGTTCGGTTTTATGATTGATGGTGAAAAATGTTGAATACATGAATGTAATCATGCATGCAATTGATTAACAACATCGAAAAGGCAGTGCTTGTTGTGTTTGTTTCGAGATAATTAATTATTTAAAATAAACATGTCCGTTTTTTTTTGTACTGATATTGTGAAATTGAAATTTCAAACGATATGGTTCAGCTTTTTAAAGCTGATTTAAACGACTGTTTCATTTTGTCTTGATCAACTGGAACTCACATCGAAGAAATTTCAATTCGATCGAAAAAATATCTCGAAATATAAAGAAATTCATTCCGAGTATCAGAAACACATCCCATAAAAAATCGAATCCTTTCTAACCAAATTGGTTATCTTATAAATGTCTCGCAGCGACTTGATGCTTTTCTGATAAAGCTTAGTTCTTTTAGAAATGGGACACTTTCATTTGCTAATAGCTCGTTAACTAGTTATTGGATATTAAAAATTTTGACAGCATTTTGTTGCCTGTAAAAAGTACTATTCGACCTATTTTTTTCAAAATTTAAAATTTACTCGTTTTTGAGATATGTACGATGCAAGAGAAAAAGAAAAAAATAATTTTGCACAGTTTCCTTTAAAATTCGTCATTATCAAATTGATAGCTGACAAAACCGTTGATTATTCAAAGAATTACTGAGTTTTTGTGGTGGATAAGTATGCAAACACTGTCAATAATGTCCACAAAGTTCAAATCAAGTATTGGAGTGAAGCACATGATCGGCAACAACGGTTAAGGGTCATCAAGGAAGTCAAGTCTCATACCAGCCTTTTTAATTTTCAATAAACGAAAAACTAAGGGTAGATCGCTGAAATGTCCAAAACAATTTTCTCCGATAAGCTGAAAGTGTTGCCTAGTGATGACTCATTGAAACCCAACCTCAAACAACCATTTTTTGATAGTTCCAAAGCTCTTAAGCTGTTAAACCGGTACAAAAAAAAAACGTTAAAAAATGTGATCAAAAATAATCAAATTTGTTCATTTCGAAACAACTGTATATTCACTGAAATGCTTCCAGTTTCTTTTAAAAGAGAAGTATTGGACCGAAAAGTATCAGAAATTGAAGAAGGAAGGTGAAGCCACCTAAAATATAGATTTTACGAAGTATAAGTTGAAGAAACTGATCAATACCATGACTGAGAAAAGTGTGCGCCGGCCAATGGGAGATACCAAAAATAAAGTAGAAATTTCCTTAACAAAAAACAGTAAATATTTTTTTTTCAAATTTTTTCATGAAAGATCATAACATTACCTTCATTTTCTTCATAGAAACTATTTCGTTCAAACGAATAGTTTTTGAGATACAGGCATTCGTAACTGTCCCATTTCTAAAAGAACTAAGCTTTAGCCTTTTATCGGTTCAGGAGACAAGCAAGTAAAACAAGAAGACAAAAAAAAACAAGGAAAAATCAACGAGATGTCATTCAAATCTTTAGATTCAATTCGGATCCATTTCTGTAACGGAGAATGTAGAAAATGGAAATTCGAGATTTGCTTTCTTGTACGAAGTTTTTTTTTCCTTCATTTTTGAGTCAGCCAACATTAAGATTGTGGATTTCGTTTCGAAGGCAGACGTTGAACCAACAACACGTCACAAGATTTAGCAGCCATATCCCTTTTCCGATTTCCGCCATTTCTCGTGGACTTTTAAGGGTGGAAAAAGGGGCTGCGTGCTGCATCAGGACACATGCTGATTCCGGCTGTCGTCAGAGCTTCTCAAAGGAAAAAAAACGGAGGAAAAAGGAAAGGATTGAGCCATTGAGGATAAGACAGAGAGATCCATCGCATCTTAGAGCCAGAAGGATTCAGCATCCAAAAGCAAACGAAACGAGAGGACATCCGATGATCTGCAGTTCCACCAGCAGCAGCCAGTCCAGGTTTACGATTTTCATATTTTATGCTTCGACGAAGTGCGGTTGAGTCGAATCGAAGCTGCGGATGTCTCGAGCAGCAGCTCGAGATTGATTTTGACGGCAGATTCGACTCGAGGAACCGGAAAACCGGAAAACCGGAAGGAAAGAAAGATATCGGTGAGGACAACCCAATGAAATGCAAGATGGTTTCCGTCTTCGTCGTCATCGTTTAATGGAGCAATGTGGTTGTAATAGCATTCGGGTACATTTCCATCCATCCATTCAACGGATTTGGCTCGATGATAAGACTCTGGTCTGATGCTGCTGCTGCTGCTGATAGATAAATTTCTTCGGGTTACACACCGGTGACAGAATCTGATTTTGGAGCGGGTTTTATCTCAGATGAACAACGCCAAGATAATTGGACATTAAATTTTCGGAAAAGGGTTTGCGGCAGGCTTTTAAATGAAAAACGACACAAAAATTTAACCTCAAGAAATGAAGCTGAATAAAAAAGAAACGGATGTAAGATATTAGTACCTATAAGAATATTTCAAACTAAAAAGGAAGGTTTGGAAAAACTTGAAAACGCTCTTCAGTTATGTCAGAAAAAGTTATATTCGTTTAAATAAAATTTTCTAGAAATGATTCCAGTAAAGATAGGTTTTTTTTTAAATTTACATGTTCCATAACATCAAAACTAAAGATGATAGACAAAATCTGGAAAAAGTATTCCAATTCATGATACCAAAATCTTTCAAAATCAACTATTAAAACACATGCATAAATATGCTGTCATATTGGGTAGAAGTATTGTTCTTTAATGGAGAGCCTTCTATTTTGAAAATACTATTAACTAAACAAAAACTTATGAGCCACCTAAAAAAAATGACAGCAAGGATTTTTTTTATTAGGCCGGAACAAATATCAATTTCTTCTTTTGTCAACCCCCCCTTCAAAATTTCCCAAAATCCCGAAGGGGGAAATAAATAAAATTTGAAGTATTTTATGGAAATTTTGGAAAATTTATCAAACATCCGAAAGATTGCAAGAGCACAAAACAAATTGTGTAAGATGGGAGTCTTATCAACTTTTATATGCTTCATTTTATTGAACTTTTCGATAAAAAAATTCTTCAGCTATAGATTTTGTGAAATGATATAGTATGCAATTTTATTGCATACAAGCTTTCATACAATTTATTCGAATTTATCAATTTTTTGCATTATTTTTTATTGTCCCCCCTTACGTTGATCCAACTACGAGTGACAAAAGAAAATTTTGAAATTTGTTTGATTGGCACAAAGTATATGTAAGATATACCAGAGAAATTAATGGCAAATGCAAACAAAGCTCTTTTTCTCCATTTAAAAATGTTCCAAAATAAACTTCTTCACCAGGAAAGTTGTTTTTTGTGTGGTAGGAAAATGGCCTTGTTTGCGCTCACTCCCATATTTACATGTTCCTGGAAGTATCTTTTACCAAATTTTAAAACCATACTCATTCGATCTGTGCTAATTGTGAACAATCGAATAGTTGGTGAAAAATGTGAGCTAGGACTTTTGTGTTGTGAACATTTTTACTATTTCTGAGATTTTAAAATTAAATGCATTTTCTTGAAATTGTCTAATTTCTTATATTTTATTAAGAAAAAGACTGGGGTTTTGAAATGCTTTTTGCCAAAATCGGAAATTGCAATTAAAAGTGTATCAATAAATTCAGATTTGAAATTTATTCAACTATTATCACGAAAAAAATCCTCAATTTTAAAGTTTTTGATTGTTATGTTTAAATTATGTTCAACCGGCAATGATATACTTTAACGGAGAAATAGTTTGAAAAAATTGTTTTCGCCTCTCTATGTTATACATATCTGTTTTTAATTTGTTTTTTCATAAAAAAGACATAAAAAATTGAATTTTATTAACATTCAACAAAAAAACATTATTTCAACTAACTTTTTGCGCAGAATGTTTGAAAAATGTTAATCTATCATTCTATTAATTATTTGACAAGTAGTTTTCAAAAGCTACAAAAGCTACATCTGCGATCAAACTTTAAAACTTGAGAAAACTGGAAACAGACCCCTTAAAAAAACTCCTTAAACATTATAATTTAGGTAGCGTCCGAAATCCTTGGTCCATGTGCTTTTTTTTTATCTTAATTAGTTATTGATAGTTAGGTCTTAAACTAATCACCATTCTTGAATTATTTTTTTAAGAAAAAAAAACGATCCTTTGTAAGGTAGAAAAGAAGAAAAATGGAAATTAGATTTGGAAAAATGACAACAAATCGACAAATATGTTCAATATTTGCAAACGAAAACGCATCGAATCTAAGACCCATTAGAAAATACTGTGCTGTTTTGACAAAGAAAATCAGTGATCATTTCAAGGATGTCAGCTTCGAGAAAATAAGTATGACGAAAAAGTTAAGAAGATGCTTTCAGATGTAGCGCCAAATCGTTTTAGAAGAGTTGGGCCTAATGTACAGCCTAACATGACATTGAATTGGAATAAAGTAATAATACCAAAAGATTACAAACAGTTTAAAGTTTACTATCTGAAAGTTTGAAAGGAATTGGTCCTCAAGGAAATAAATTTTTACAGTACTTTTTCTGTAATGATATTTGATATGGGACACCCACCTTTCATTGTTGTTTTTTAAATAAGTTTTTCATTATTTGATGTTTAAGGTGTGATTCTTATCTGATCGATAGTTTGTAATCGATTATCCAATGATTTAAACAAATACACATTTGAACTTGTCAATTTCAGTACATAATTTCAAACATGAACAGCTAAGCATTTCAAGAAAGTATTCTTAAACAAAATCTTATATTAGGTACCTACTTAATTTCAAACCTGTATTTTTTAAAAAAATATATTTATTTCATACACACTAAATATCAAGATAACTTTCAATGTTTTATTTTCATTTTCAAAAAGCACTTGTTTAAAAAGATTTAATATTTGAATGATATCTCAAGTTTCAAATAGTACTTCATAAGAAACAATTTGAATAAATATAAAAAATGTAAATATTTTCCTAAGAAATTCGATAGTGTTACATTACATTCTGCTTTTTGACAGTCATAGCCATTCATTTTTTAAATTTATCATGATTATTGGTCTTTGCTTTGGGCTTGGTAGATTTTGTAATTTTGGATTGGGCATTTCAGTTTTGAACATTTTTCTAGTGAGGTACATATGATTAATTGACAGCTTCTAGTATTATTACTATTACCTATTACCTGGCTATTGTCAGGTAGCATTAATGAAACTAGCCTTGAAATAGAATTTTCGTAATGGTTTTCCAGTAATTTAAAGGATCATTCTGGATAACAGGAGTGTTTAGAAATAAAAAATAGCAAACTTTACAAGTTGATAAAACTGTAAATACTGACCTGTTTAAACAAAATGTAAGAATCCTGCCTGAAGTTTAAGGATTTCCTGCACAGCACTAACTTTTCCTGCATTAATGAAGAACCTACTTATTTCTATGATACCGGAAATTCCTCACTATATGAGCTCTTATCCGATTCTCCCGATGCTATATTCCGATTTAGCCAAATTTCATTACCGGGTGTTTCACACCATGACTTAATTTTCTCATCATTATCTTTCCCTAAAACTATCCGGAACTAGAGAAATTTTGACAAAAATGCACTCCATGCTATTCTCAACGAAGTATATTGGAACGTTTTCATGAGCATTGATGATCAAAACCCTTTTTTACACATTTTTGTTATAAATTCAAGAGTCGATCTTTCCTCTGAAATATAGAAAGGTTCGTTAAAAGAAATGGTTCAATCATAGAATAAACCATAGTTAATAGAAAATATAGCGTATAGTACTTGGAAACATCCGAAGTCAGCCGACGATAGAAATAAGTACAAAACTGTGCGTAATAAAGTGAACTCCTTAATTTCTAAAGCAAAAACTTTCCGGGACTTATTTTGCAGGACAGTCGTCCGGCATTCTCGCAACATGTCCCGCCCAGCGTATCCGGCCAGCCTTCACCACCTTCTGGATACTGGGTTCGCCGTAGAGGCGCGCGAGCTCGTGGTTCATCCTTCGCCTCCACATTCCGTTCTCCTGTACGCCGCCAAAGATGGTTCTTAACACTCGTCGCTCGAATACTCCGAGTATACGCAGGTCCTCCTCGAGCAATATCCATGTCTCGTGCCCGTAGAGAACAACCGGTCTAATGAGCGTCATATACAGGTTACACTTTGTGCAAGGGCTAAGTCTTCTCGAACTCAGTTGCTTGTGGAGTCCATAGTAGGCAAGACTTCCGCTGATAATTCGCCTCCGGATCTCACGGCTGGTGTCATTGTCTGCGGTCACCAGTGAGCCGAGATAGACAAAGTCTTCGACTATCTCCAGCTCGTCGCCGTCGATCGTGACCTTGTTATTACTGGACAAGCGGGTTCGGTCGGTCTCGGATCCGCAGGCCAGCATGTACTTCGTCTTGGACGTATTAATCATCAACCCAATCCTTCCTGCTTCGCGTTTCAGTTTGCGGTAGATCTCCTCCACCGCCGCAGATGATCGGCCGACTATATCAATGTCATCGGCAAAGCAGATAAGTTGACTGGATCTGTTGAAAATCGTGCCCCGCATTTCGCCCACCGATCGTCGAATAACACCTTCTGGCGCCACGTTGAACATCATGTAGGATAGACCATCAACTTGTCGAAGCCCCCTGCGCGATTCGAATGAACTCGACAATTCACCCGAAATCCGCACACAGCACTGCGTTCCATCCATCGTCGCCTTGATCAGTCTGATCAGCTTCCTGGAAAAGCCGTTCTCGTCCATGATTTTCCATAGCTCGTTACGGTCGATCGTGTCGTATGCGGCTTTAAAGTCGATGAATAGATGGTGCCTAGGGACTTGGTGTTCCCGGCATTTTTGGAGGATTTGCCGTAATGTGAATATCTGGTCCGTCGTTGACCGTCCCTTCATGAAGCCGGCCTGATGACTTCCTACGAATATGTTTGCTTGTGGCGTTAGGCGGCGGAGTAGGATTCGGGACAACACTTTGTAGGCGGCATTGAGGACAGTGATCGCTTGGTAGTTCTCACAGTCCAATTTGTCGCCCTTCTTGTAGATGGGGCATATTACCCCCTCCTTCCACTCCTCCGGTAGCTGTTCTATGCCCCAGATCCGGACTATCAACCGGTGTAGGCAATCGGCCAACTTGTCCGGGCCCATTTTGATGAGTTCAGCTGCGATGCCATCCTTCCCAGCCGACTTGTTTCTATTCAGCTGGCGAATGGCTTCCTTAACCTCACTTTTCAGAATTGAATGCCATTCATTAATACCCATTATCGAATTTCAAAGCTTTGTTGTGTATTATGAGCGTATAATTGAGAAACTTTCAAGGTGCTCCAAGTTCAAGGTGATTAACCGAAAATTTATTAGGACTACATCGTCAAACCAGCAATACCTATCAGCTACAATAACTTGAGCCAAAATCATAGAATTTAAATAACGGAAAAGAAATCGATAAAAAAAAGCAACAGGTTCCCACCACATTTCCGAGCCAGACAATTGTCAAACAGAACCAGTCACATGCTGTGCGTGACAAGTGGTCATTTCAAGGTTTCTGCTGCTGCTGTTTGGTTCAAGCAAAGGATCAATCGTCGTCGTCGTCGTCCTGTCGTGTCAGCAGAATGGCTCAATTCGATATTATCCGGAATCCGATTTCGACACGCTTCTATGAATAAGTAACAAGCGGGAAAAGCGACTCAACAGCTGCAGACAAGGACCACTTTTTTCGGGTTGTTAGTTTAATTTCTACATGTATGTTTGTTTGTGATGGTGATAGCCATTTTTGTTTGCTCGAAGTGTGAGTAGCACATCAAGTGTAATTTTTTCGGAATCTGATTGAAACATTCTCGAGAGAATAAAGCTGTTAACCAAAAAATATGTTGTGACAATGTAGCATGTCGACCAGAGGCGTCAAACCTTCAAAAAAAATTGAACGGAGAAAAAAATTTATATTAATTTTGAAATTTTCACACCCAATTTTGACAATTTTGATAGTTTTGATGGTTTGACAATTTTGACAATTTTGACAATTTTGACAATTTTGACAATTTTGACAATTTTGACAATTTTGACAATTTTGACAATTTTGACAATTTTGACAATTTTGACAATTTTGACAATTTTGACAATTTTGACAATTTTGACAATTTTGACAATTTTGACAATTTTGACAATTTTGACAATTTTGACAATTTTGACAATTTTGACAATTTTGACAATTTTGACAATTTTGACAATTTTGACAATTTTGACAATTTTGACAATTTTGACAATTTTGACAATTTTGACAATTTTGACAATTTTGACAATTTTGACAATTTTGACAATTTTGACAATTTTGACAATTTTGACAATTTTGACAATTTTGACAATTTTGACAATTTTGACAATTTTGACAATTTTGACAATTTTGACAATTTTGACAATTTTGACAATTTTGACAATTTTGACAATGTGACCTATTTGATTTTTTTTAAAAATTTATCTTCTCCTTTCCGCTTTTCAGATTTTTTTTCAGTTTTTAATTTTTTTTTCATTTTTTTTAAATTTTGACAGTTTTCCCATTCTTTTCATTTTTTTCATTTTTTTCATTTTTTTCATTTTTTTTTTATTTTTCTTTATTTTTTCAATTTTTTATTTTTTTTATTTTTTTCAATTTTTTTTTCTTTTTTTTCTTTTTTTAATTTTTTTTATTTTTTCTTTTTTTCATTTTTTTTTTCGTTTTTCTCGGTTTTTTTCATTTTTGTATTTTTTTTTTGTTTTTTCGTTTTTTTTTTCTTTTTTTCATTTCTTTTATTTTTTCTATTATTTTCATTATTTTTTTTCGATTTTGCATTTTTTTTTCTTTTTTTTTTTAATTTTTTCCATTTTTCTAATTTATTTCATTTTTTAAATTTTTTTCATATTTTATCATTTTTTTCATTCTATTATCATTCATTTTTTCAATTCCTTCAATTCATTCAGTTTTTTCAGTTTTTTCTGGTTTTTTTCATTTTTTTCTGTTTTCTTCAGTTTTTTAAGTTTTTTAAGTTAATTAAGTTTTTTAATTTTTTTTAAAGTTTTTTCATTTTTTTCAGTTATTCCAGTATTTCTTCAGTTGAACAACTTTATCAGTTTTAGCAGTTTTTTTTAAAGTTTTTTAAGTTATTCAAGTTTATTCAGTTTCTCCAGTTTTTTTCAATTTTTTCAGTTTTTTGAGATTTTTAGTTTTTTGAAATTTTTAAATTTTTTTCAGTTTTTTTAATTTTTTTAGTGTTTAATTTTTTTCAGTTTTTCCGGTTTTCTCATTTTTTCATTTTTTCCGGTTTTTCTTAGTTTTTTCATTGTTTTCAGTTTTTTCAGTTTTTCAGTTTTTTTTCAGTTTTTTAGGTTTTTTAGTAATTTCAGTATTTTGCAGTTTTTACAACTTTATTAGTTCTTTTTCAGTTTTTTTTTAAGTTTTTTTGAGCTATTCTAGTTTTTTTCAGTTTTTCCAGTTGTTTCAATTATTTTAGTTTGTCGAGATTTTATGTTTTTTTTTCATGCTTTAAGTTCGTTCAGTTTTTTCAATTTTTTAGTATTTTCAGTTTTTTAAATTTTATTCAGTTTTTCAGTTTTTTAATTTTTTTAAGTTTTTTTAGTTTCTTCAGTTTCTTCAGATTTTTGAATTTTTTCAGTTTTTCAATTTTTTCGGTTTTTCAGTTTTTTTAGGTTTTTTTTTTTTGTTTTTGCATTTAATTAATTTTTCAGTTATTTTTAGATTTTTGAGTTTTTTTTGGTTTCCCTTTAAAAGTTTTTTTTCAGTTTTTTTTTATTTTATTTCAGTTTTTTTTTTAGTTTTTCTCAGTTTCTTTCAGTACTTTTTCAGATGTTTCATTTTCTTATAATTTTTTTTTTATTTTTTTTAAAAGTTTTTTCAGTTTGTTTTATTATTTGAATTTATTTTTTATTTTTTAAGTAAGTCAATTTTTTGATTTTTTTTTAAATTTTTTCAGTTTTTTGAGATTTTTTAGTTTTTAAGTTTTTTTTTTGAGTTTTTTGGTTTTTTTTAGTTTTTTCAGTTTATTCGGTTTTTCAGTTTTTTTCAGTTTTTTCCAGTATATCCGTTTTAAAAGTTTTTTCAGTTATTTCCAGTTTTTCAATTTTTTCCTTATTATAAGTTTTTTAAGTTTTTTCAAATTTTTTTTTGTTCAGTTTTTTAGTTTTTTTTTGTTTTTCTAATTTTTAAGAATTTTAAATTTTTATTTTTGATTTTCCAGTTTTTTAGATTTTTCAAGTTTTTTAGTTTATTCAGTTTTTTCAGTTTTTTCAGTTTTTTCGGTTTTTTCATTTTTTTTTTCAGTTCTTTCATTTTTTTTCATTTTTTTTTGTTTTTTATGTTTTTACATTTTTTTTTTTAAATTTTTGAGTCTTTTTAGTTTTTTTCAGTTTTTTATTTCATTTTTAAAGATTTTTTTAAATTTGCAAGTTTTTTGACTGTTTTAAGTTTTTCAGTTTTTCAGCATTTTTTTATTTTTTTCAGTTTTATCGGTTTTTCCAGTTGTTAATTTAAGAAAAGTTTTATATTTTTTTTGCAGTTTTTACAGTTATTTCATTTATATAAGTGTTTTAAGTTTTTTCGGGTTTTTTTTTTATTTTTTCCAGTTTTGTATTGTTGCAGATGTTTTATTTTTTTTATATTTTTTTTCAATTTTTTGAGTTTTTCCAGTTTACTTTATTTGAGTTTTTTTTTCTGTTTTTTTCAGTCTTTTCAGTTTTTCATGATTTCTGTTTTTTTCAGTTTTTTCAGTATTTTTAAATTTTTTTTTTCAGTTTTTTCAGTATTTTCAGTTTAACAGTTTTTTCAGTTTAAGGTTTTTTCAGTTTTTTTCAATTTTTTCAAATTAATCAGTTTTTTAAGCATTTTTCAGTTTTTGAAAATAAAAATCAATATTTTTAGTTTTTTATAACTTTTTAACTTTTTTCAGTTTTCAATTCTTTATTATGAAAGTTTTTCTTTTTTTGCGTTAATGTTTTTCAGTTTGTTTAAAGGTTTTTCAGTTGTTTCATATTTTTTAAAGTTTTTGGTATTTTATAGGTTTATTAAGTTTTTTTTTCAGTTATTCAGATACTTCAATTTTTTAATTATTTTTTTCATTTTTTTTTAGTTTTTTCAGGTTTTTCAGTTTTTTAAGTTTTTGTTAGGTTTTTTTTCGGTTTTTTTTTCAGAATTTTTACACATGTTCCTTTTTTTTAACCTTTTTTAGTTTTTTCTGCTTCTTTAGATTTTTTAGTTCATTGCAGTTTATTTCAGTTTTTTCAGTTTTTCAGTTTTTTCAGTATTTTTAAAGTTTTCTTTTTTTTCTTATTTTTTCCAACTTCTTCAGTTTTTCTGTTTTTTTGCAGTTACATCAGTTTTTCTGTTTTTTCATTATTTTTTTAATTTTTTTTCAGTTTTTTCAGATTTTATATTTTTTTGTTTTTCAGTTTTATTTCCAGTTTTTCAAGTTTTTGCGGTTTTTCTTAAGTTTTTTAGATTCTTTCCAGTTTTTTTTTCAGTTTTATCAGTTTTTAACATTTTTAAGATTTTCAGATTTTCAGTGTTTGAATTTTTCTATTTTTCAGATTTTCAGTGTTTAAATTTTTCTATTTTTTTGTTTTTCTGTTTTTCTGTGTTTCTGTTATTCTGTTTTTCTGTTTTTCTGTTTTTCTGTTTTTCTGTTTTTCTGTTTTTCTGTTTTTCTGTTTTTCTGTTTTTCTGTTTTTCTGTTTTTCTGTTTTTCTGTTTTTTCTGTTTTTCTGTTTTTCTGTTTTTCTGTTTTTCTGTTTTTCTGTTTTTCTGTTTTTCTGTTTTTCTGTTTTTCTGTTTTTCTGTTTTTCTGTTTTTCTGTTTTTCTGTTTTTCTGTTTTTCTGTTTTTCTGTTTTTCTGTTTTTCTGTTTTTCTGTTTTTCTGTTTTTCTGTTTTTCTGTTTTTCTGTTTTTCTGTTTTTCTGTTTTTCTGTTTTTCTGTTTTTCTGTTTTTCTGTTTTTCTGTTTTTCTGTTTTTCTGTTTTTCTGTTTTTCTGTTTTTCTGTTTTTCTGTTTTTCTGTTTTTCTGTTTTTCTGTTTTTCTGTTTTTCTGTTTTTCTGTTTTTCTGTTTTTCTGTTTTTCTGTTTTTCTGTTTTTCTGTTTTTCTGTTTTTCTGTTTTTCTGTTTTTCTGTTTTTCTGTTTTTCTGTTTTTCTGTTTTTCTGTTTTTCTGTTTTTCTGTTTTTCTGTTTTTCTGTTTTTCTGTTTTTCTGTTTTTCTGTTTTTCTGTTTTTCTGTTTTTCTGTTTTTCTGTTTTTCTGTTTTTCCGTTTTTCCGTTTTTCTGTTTTTCTGTTTTTCTGTTTTTCTGTTTTTCTGTTTTTCTGTGTTTCTGTTTTTCTAAATTTAAAATTTTATTCCAGTGAGCTTCAAAGAGTGAATTCATCGGGTTTATTCATGTTTTGTTTTGTTCCGGTTGGAAAATTCCCCCCCACTGGCAGGGAAGCATTTATGTGAATGTGAATGTGAAAGTGGGGAGATGTGCAGTTGAGTGTCAGCTGTCTTCCGGTTGGAATGAAGGCTTCGGGATGGTTAATGATTCGGTAGATTTAGCGGGTGGTAGCAAAACATGTGTGTAAGTGGCGAGGTAAGTGGATTTTCCAAAACGACACACAGCACTTAAGGATGATGGTGGGTGGGAAAGCCAGGAGTAATTGAATGGGTTGCGTGAGAGATCCGGTTGATAAAATTGTTGACTCGCGCGTTGAATTGTTCCTGCTAACTTTAAACGTCCACAATTTGATAGAGTTCTATCTATTGCGGAGAAAAATTCGATTGAGTTGAAAAATTGGCGATGCAAGTTCTGATATTCCGAAATTAAATTACTTAACTTAACCCTCAAGTTTATGCTAGACAAATCAAAACCCAATAAACTTTACAGGCTGTAAACAGCCAAAAAGACATCGATTCAAAACACAAAAACTGATGGTACATTGTCATCGGCAAACTTAACACAAATCACTCATCTCGAGAGACGACGACTGCTGAAATGATGAACGAACAACTTTTCAGCGTTTAACGAAATGTACCGGAATCCTTTTTGGCCCCAAATATTAATGAAAGAAAACTCCTGGCAGGAGAGCTCGATAAAACACACTTGACTTCCACTTAGGGCAGCTCATCCATCATTGCTGGAAGTTTTTCAGAGGAACACACCGAGCTCGTCACTAAAGATGGCAGAAAGCTGAGCAGAGGGCAAATATTGCCGCTTTTCTAACAAATGGGTTGTGCGGTGATTTATTCCTGAAGGGTGATTCGTTGATGTTGAGTGATGTCTATTTATAATAAGGGCGGAATTGATTGATCATTTATGGAGGCACTTTAGAGGGTGATCAAAGGGATTTTCTTCTTGAAGGAAACATCTCGTTGATCTCGTGAAAATTTGTAGAATAAGTTGAACTCTAAAATTTTGAATAAAAAGTCAGGAACAACAGTACATAACAAAAAAAGTAGAATGAATGTTTCAGCGTTTGTCCCTCATTAAAATGAATTCAAGAAAACCCCCCAAAACAACACACATTTCTGCTTTGATTACACCGTAAGCGTTGAAACGTGCAAAGCATCACCTCTTCACGTGTTTTTGCATGTTTTATCATCTCCAGGAAAGTACTTCATCATTCGAGGTTTATGGAAACGAAAGGGAAACATATTCTGTGTGTCTATATCTGGATCGATGACGTCAGCAACTCATGAGCGAGAATAAAATAATCCTTTCCAATAGCTTCGAGGCTCGTACGACAACGATATACGCTTATGTAAGATTCCAATTAAGTTTTAAAATTTAAGCTGCATTAAAGTTGAATCAGCTGCCCTTATCTGCAGCTGTGCCCTTTAGCAACGCTCCACAACGATTTGAGAGCTCGTCATCAGAACCGGGCAACGTCATTACCGAGCTCTGGTGTTGGCCAACCGACACTATGACGATTTTATTATTTTATACGATTCTCTCCATTCATCCCCCCTTACTAAGCTTTTCTTCTCCATTTTCTCTGTTTTAAAAATTGTCACGCCAACGGCAACACTCCAAAGAACGTCCCTCTTCAGCCCGTGTGCCAGTGAGTGAATCTAAATATATCCTTCGGGAGACCGGCTATTTTTAGTCAGCGACCAGGACAATCCTTCAACTTCCTGTTCTCGGTTTAACTTTACCGACGACTACGAGTGCTCTGCACCTAGAGTTGTGTAAAATACATGAATCGAAATTGATACTCTTATTCTTTCTGATGATGTGGGTGTGGGCGGTGTGAAATTGTACGGCAACTGATAAACAGTTCACTGAACTGGACGACAGCCGATTGTGAGTGGCTCATTCAATCGCTTTCATCGATTGCCTCTTTTGAAGAGTTGTGTCTGGATATTTATTTTTGATGGATTTTAACAGAACGGTTATATATTTTATTGATAAAATGGCCCAAAATGAATAAAACATCCTTGAAAGTCTTTTGAAATCTGATTTTAGTTTAATCTTACGTATCCAAATATTTCCAAGTATTCAATATTTTTGCTATAAACTATATTTTTTCGGTTTTGTTTGAAAAACAATACCACAAATCATAGAAATTTTTGCTTTCTGAGCGACTTTCAGTATTTTATAATTCAGTAAGATTCTTTACTGATACACGGTAATGTTTCAGATCAGAAAAATAAGCGATCAAGAGATACATATGTAAACTATTGATAGCTTTCGAAGGTCAACGAAGTTTTAACGTATGTGAAAAAGCTTTAAATTTTACATATATTTTCGTATAAACTCCATGGAAATTAACTATAAATTAATCGAAACCTGTCAACCTTGATGATAAGTTTTAAAACTAATTGCCAATAGCCATTTTGGATCGAAAAACACATGGACAAAGAATTTTTTACAACACTTTTAATTGCAAGTCCCGATTTTGTCTGGAAGCATAAAGATGAACAAACTACATAATTTCAATTTTGAAGATGCATTTAAACTTAAGAATCACACCAGTAGTCGTTTAAATGTTTCCACAACACAAAAGCCCTCACTAACATTTTTCACAACTATTCGAATTCTTTTCCACCTTCCATTTTCATTTCTGTCTGAGACGGTGACCACACGAAATTTTTTCAGCAATTTTTTTAGTAAATCCGTCGTTTATAAACGTGAATTTAAATAGCGTACAAAACTAAATAATATGTCAAGAGATTAAGAATTTAAAGATATTCTCGAAAAAAAAAGTTTTTCAAATTATGACGTCCCAGCGCCCATTTTTAAATTTTTTGTTCTGAAAATTTCACATTTCCGATTCGTACGTTCTCAATATTCAGTATAACGAACTAATTTATGATTAAAAGTGATGTTAGGAAAAACAGTGCTATCTTTTCTGTAAATAATGAAAAATAAATACTACAGAAATGGTGGGTGGTCGCTTGGAATGGTTCCTAACTATGATTTTTCGGAAAGGAAAGGGTTGATCTCCAAGATCGATTCAGATGGACGGTCGCAGGATCGATACACCTAAAAAATCTAAGGTCTAGAAACGATCTCTGATAGGTCGATTTCATCCTTTATAATAAAAAATAAGAACTAATTGTTATAAGCAGAACAAAAAAGAACACGAAATTTCAAAGATGCATTAACTTTCTATCTTTGGTTGAAATAAACGCTTATAAACGCTTCAATTTAGGTACTCAATATATTGAAAATTTCCAGATAAAAATTCCAAAAAATGCCAAACTGTTTTTAAATATCGACATCGACTAAATGCCAAAAAAATGTCACTCTTTGACATTGAATCGGTAATTTAAATAAGGATCTAAATAACTCGGCTCAGCGAGAAAAAAATTAAAATGAAAGAATCTACATATTCGATTTTTTCAAAACCAAAAACTTGATCCAAAAAATCAATAATTTTAGGTGAAAGATCGACCAATCCTAGTACCAATTATTCCTCACTGAATTTCATAGTTCACTAAAATGATTAAAATTGAGTAAGATAATAATAAAAAATTAATTATCATTGAAAAAAAATCACTCAAAGGAATAATAAATTAGCTCAGGTCGAAAGACTATAAAACTAATGGAAGATACGTCGGGGAACGGGCAGCTTTTTTGTATTAAATATTTATTTTGAAAATTTTTTACTGAGGATAGGTCCTTTTTTGCACTTTTTGGAAACAGTTCTGGTGTATATGACATATATTTTGAGTCAAACAAATCAAACAATTAAAAAAACAATTGTTGCCAATTTTCATCGTAAGCTGCTTATCACATTTTTCGTAGTTTGTAATATTTTCAAGATAGGAGAAAAATCATGAATCCAAAACAAAAATCGAAATTTTAATTATGGCTCTAGAATAGTATCAACTTTCTACACAAGAAACAGCTTTTTTGGTGCGAATGTTTCAATAACTGTTTCGATAGATTTTGGAGTCACAAATTCGAATATTCTGTCAGATTTAGTCTCTCACATCTAGTTTTGATGCTATGGCTTGCCTACCTTGAAAATTTAGAAAGTTTTACTGACTTGCAGCCAGGCTTCGGACGGCTCCTGAGGTGTCACTCATAAGTGCAAGAGCAAAGCTTCACAAAGAGGAGTGGAACCCACACTCTTGTGAGCGCTAAACCACACACACTCTGCTCAGCTTCCCGAAAAATAAATCTTCGACACTCACTTACATGAGTGATGTGTGCTCCGTCAGTGTAGCTCTTAGAGCGCGCTCTTAGGGAAATGAAGTGTGTTTTAGGAAACCGTCCTTCCAATCATGTGCGTACCAAAAAAGACGTTCATTAATGGAATTCTTTAGGCAGCGCTTTGAAAGCAAAGCGTGCAAGTGCTTGGTGCCGAGGTTCACATTTCAATGGTTTCATGAAATTTATGTAATGTAAATCTACTTAATTACATATATCTACATTATTATGACAATGGATGAATGGGGAAAATTTCATTATCAGATAAAAAAAAAACTTGTACGTACATTTTGATGACTTTTTGATGCCATATGACTTAGAAATTGCATAAAACACTGCACTGCTATTTTATCAGATCTCTGGGGGAATCATCTGAAATGTTTAAGAATTTCACAACTCGCTGAAAATCACAAAATTCTTTTTTCCATAAGCGTTGTCCGAAAATATTTGAATCTATATATAAAATACGACACAACGACAAATAACACCGAGTTTCAAGCAAATTGGAAAATTGATCTCAAAGATAAAAATAAAAATCTTTCGAATAACAAAATAAGCAAAATAAAAAAGACTCATAAACGATACGAAATACCTTAAGTTGGTCTTCTTTTATAAATTTTCGTACTTTCTGTAGTTTTTACCTTATAATCAAGTTTTGCATTTTGGTTTTAATCTTTGTGTTATTTATCCATCTTGTTGAAGTAATGAGAAATTCAGGATAAAATTGATAAAAACTTGGGTAATTTTTGAGAAAGTTTTAATAAAATTAGTAGACATCTACGTTGCTCTGAGTTCATATGAAGTCATTTTCGAAATACTAAAACCCGTAGGCCTCAACAAATTCGTTCAGAATTTTAAAGTAACGATTACAAGAGTTATATATGCAGGTTTGTATAAAAAAAAATTTAAATTTTGTTCAAAATAAGAAATATATTTCTCTCTTAAGCCGAGCCATCTTATCTTTTTTCCGATTTTCAAATTCTCTAAAGGAAATTTTCCGCTGAATAACTATAAGAAAGCTCTTCAAATGTACCCTGAAATATTTAACAAAGCATCTTATAAATGGTTAAAAAGTAAATTTTGAAATACTTAAATTGTCTCCATTTCAAACAGGTTCGAGTAATTTAACACTTTACGCATTGTTAGATTTAAAAGTATGCTGCACACAGTACTGAGCTTTTAAATCACGTGATACTATTTGGTTGGAGTAAAAATAAGCCGGAAACGTGTCGTGAAACTAAATGTTATTTTTATGAAGACATTATTTCTACTCAAGATTAAATCTATAATGTTAATTGCTTCGCAAATCAATCATATGTATTTGCGTTAGGATGGCAGCCAAATGGGTGAAGTTGAATTTCAAAAACTGCTCATAAACACTTTGTAGATTGGCCCAAAATACTAACCTTGCGAAATTTCAACTCATTCGGATTTATTTTGGGGTGTCTCACAGCGCTCAAATTTATGGTTTGTTGCCCTCAAAAATCTCCTAGGGGGGGACCAAAGGAAATCAGAAAAAATCGAAATTTTAATTTTGATGCCAAAAGACTTAAAAATCTTGGAAAAAAATTACTTCAAAATTTAAAAAATCACGTAATTTGGTTTGTATTTAAAAATTTTTTCTATTAGTAAAAATCTAATTTAAAAATCCCAAAATATCTGTTTTTTCCAAGGCTTGCAAACAAACAGCTCTCATGATAAAACCAAAAAGCATTTACAAGCAAACGGGTTGTTGAATGTGAAAGAGCTATTTTTTCACTTTGTAAATGTATAGTTATAGTACTATTTTTATAGTCATTTGGTGATAAATTTTTGATTTAAAAAAAAGGACTTTTCCAAGAGTAAGACCGCATTGGACAAATGGATAGGAACCCTATCACATGGTTAACTTTGAATGAAAGTGGAAATAGTGGGAGGGCCTAGGGGAATGTGTGAAGGTAAAATTTCGTTTGTATTTTGTAGCTCAAACTATTTAGCAATTATTTTAATTTTTGCCCCTAAATGTATGCACCATAATAGTTCTTTTTTTGATTATAAATGTTTAAAAACTAGGTAAAATCTATAAACAAGCATTTGTTAATATTATAAATGTTATTTTTTTATCCTTTATGATCAAGAAAACTCGTTAAAACCGTCATCAACTTGTTTCTAGAAAACATTTTGGGCATTACTAGTATATGCTAGTGTTGGTATTGGTATTGATTTAATTTCATGAATCCAAAACAAATCTTGTTAATAACACCCTCGCTCGACACTAGCTAGCGGACTGTAAAACTAACTTTCAATGTTCAATCAGCACCACTATACTGCAGATCACTTATGCTACCTTTCCCACCGTGGGGAAGCAATTTAGTTTCAACCGGTGAAGAACATTCGGATAGGTTCTAGGCGTGGCTCGTTTGGTTTGTTGTTAGATAGAGACTTATATTTTACCAAAGTGTATTATATTATATTATTTTCATTAATTCCGTCTTGATGTTATTAACTTTTTGATTCATTTTCGAAAAAAGCAGCTAGATACGAACCAAAGCGAACAGCACCATCAATTAATTACTTGGGCGCACATTGTGTACACCTTGGGAGGACTCTTTAGGTGACGCTCTTATAGAGTGCTCATTTCAATTTTGAGTGTTATGTGAGTGACGAAAAACGCTCTCTGTGTGTATAGTCACTCCGCTCCAATCGACCACTCTTGCTCCGCTCACAACAAAATTTAAAGAGCGGAGCTGATTGTTACACCACTCTTGTTGGGCTCTGAAAAGAGTCCGAAGCCTGCTTGCAGCTTAATTAAAAATAAACCGACATAAAAATTAAAAACTGAATTGAAATCTTTTAATTATTCTTGATTTCGTGAATGATCAAGATTTTGTCTAGATTTTCTGATTAAAATTCGACAAATTTTAGAAAATTCAATTTTAATTAATGTAACTATTATATATCTGATAAATAAAAGGACGTTTTAAATTTCTTTCCTAAAAGATTTGAATTCATTTAACATCTATGTAGAAAACCACAAAGCGTTTTATTTTCAAAAAAAAACCGAGATTAATTAAGGTTTAAAATTTGTTTCAAATTAGATCAAATACTGTATTTCCGTAGAACTGTTAAATAAAAATAAAGAGAAAACTTATGTAACTTTTTCACAGTTTTATAGAAAGTTTATCATTTAATCAAACTTTCTTTATTTTAAAAAATGCAAAAATTGTTCAACACTCCCAAATCAGTCGAAATCAGCCTTTTTTTTGTACAAATAAGATTTTTGTTGCCTTATGCTATCAGATATTGAATTCTCTTCTCGTAATTAAATTTTATTTATATCTAGATCGTTGTTTTTTTTTAAATTGCGAATATTGTGCCCTTGTTACTATTCTAAATAGATGATTGAAATGTCTTTTCATTTGTATCTGATTTGATAAAGTTTTTAAATAAAGATTTTTCATTATTTTAATTAAGAATCAAATTTAGATTTAGAAAAAAATTTTTTGGACCACAATCCTCAATAAGAAATGAATTTCAGAACTAATAAAAACAACATGATATTTTTGAATCATTATTCTGAAAAAAATAAAATAATAAAAATAAAAAAAATTATTGTGTTAAAATCAGTTTTAAGTTCATTTAAGTTATAATCAAAAACTTATCTCAAATAATTGTTTTTGAACTAGTTGCCAATAAGAATCATCAAAATTTCATTGTGATTACCTTGAAATGGTGTGAAGAAACTCAGGAAAAATAGATAATTTAAAGGTTTCTTTAAATTCTTCAGTTCAACTAGATGTCTAAGTCGAAACACTCACGAATGGCTAGAAAAAAGTCTTTACATAAAACAAAACTTCTCCCTGACAACTGTGAGTTATTTTGTTGATGAACTGAAAACAGTGCCAAAAATAGAGCGGAGTTTCCCAGAAATCGATTGGATTAATATTTGGACCAATATAAGCTACAGTTTTATCCCCAGTGAAGCCAAGTCACAGTTGTTTCTACTGTACAACGATCGAGTAGTTACAAAGAAAAAGCTGTATGATTATAATATAGGAAGATTAACCGATAACCTTTGTGATTGTTGCCAAGATATTGAATCGAATACACATATGATAAAAAAATGTACAAAGTCCATCGAAGTGTGGAGCTGGTTGAAATATGTTTTACAACATCGACTAAAAATTGTAACGTCCGATCCCGAAAACATACTACTAAGCAAAATTAATGAGAAAAATAAGCAACAGAAAGCCGGCATTTGGTTAAGGGCAAAAGTAACCTCTTTTATACTTAAGAATAACAAAAATCCTAATTTATATGTTTTAAAGAAAGAAATAAGAGATAGTAGATGGAATAATAGGAATGGATTTACAAGACTTGGTTAAATTTAGGATAGTTAGCCGTACGAAAGATGTGTTAGTTGGAAATGTAAACAATAAAAAAGAAAAAAAAAATAAAAAAAAAATTTGAAAAAAAAAACCTTTTCGATTTCCTCGTGTTTGATTTTACACTTGAGCTCGAACTGGAAATCGGTTAGAGAAATAACTGTTTTATCAATTGAGCTAAATAATTAATCTTTCCATAAATTTTTAATATGATAAGGATGGTAAAGTGTCGTTAAGAAAACTTAAAAAAAAAAATAAATTTTTAATATAAATAAATTTTATGGTGATTCATAAAAAAAAATACAAGTGTGTTGTTTTTATTTATAAAATGACATTTAAAACAAAAGATTCCTTAATGAGCACATCAGTCTTTTTTTGTTTAACTTCCTGCTTTACAAAATATATCAAATAAATCACCTTTTATCAACATTTTCTTGCACGGAAAATTAAAGATTCATAGATTGAAGTTGGGGGAAAATGGGGTAAAAAGTTTAAATTTCTTCTCTTACTTTGACATTTTCTAAAATATCTTAAACTTAGTTCAATGAGATCAAATTGGAGGAAAATGAGCAGTGTGCCGCATCCTTTTCCCCTCTCTCATCACTTTTTTAAATTGAAAGTTTATTGCCCGTTTTTTAAAAATTTGTATACGGTAAAATACCTAGAATTCGACAGAGTTTGCTTGTTTTGTCAGAAAAACCATGAACATGAATTATTTGACTAAAGTTTTTCATTTCAAATATGATTGGTTATTATTATTATTATTATTATTATTTATTTATTGCCATAATGTAACGTAAGATACAATCTTATAACTTGTTACAATGTGTTATACTGATGTGTTTTCCTAGTTAAATTTTTATTCGCTCGTTTCTTAAAGATTATGTCGTTCTTAATCTGCAAGTCCTGCTAATAAACCCCTCTTGAACTCTGTCCTAGATCTAATAGATTTTACATGGAAAGGAATAACGTTCCAGTTAACGATACCTCTCACGAAAAACGAGTTACTATAGTAAACAGAACTGTGTCGGGGAATAACGAAACATCCTGTACGAGAACTACGCAGCGGTACAAGGAGAGATCTTAGATACTCCGGTTTGCCTGAGGAAAGAATCCTATGAATAACAGTAACGGATCTGAAGGCATAAAATCTCTCGAAGCGACATCCTAATAAATCTTTTTGAAGATGTGAGACGTGTGAGAATCTTGTAAGATTAAAAACATATCTGACGCAAGAATTCAGCGCAATGCGAAGTCTTCTCATAGATCTCTCCGAAGCGTTTTGATAAAGAAAATCACCGTAGATGAATAAAGGATAAATAAACGACTTAAATAGGCGGAGTTTCGTTGAGGTATCCAAATGTTTAGTTGTCAAGTAGAGCTTTTTCAAAGATCCATATATTTTACCACATTGGGAGATTATTTGGCGGTCCCAAGAGAAACCTTTTTCAAAAATAACACCAAGGTTTTCAGCGTGGTCTACAAACGAAATTTCTTGTCCATCATAATAAAGTTTAGGAGGTAGGACAGATGGAGTTAACTTGTTGATGAAAAGTGCTTTTGTTTTTGCTGGATTAATAGGCAGAAGGTGGATTTTGGAAAGATCATGGTTCATTTGAGCACCTAATTGCTGTAAGGAAGAACAACCATCAGTACTTGCGTATATCTGAACATCATCAGCAAAAAGATGCACTGAGCAAAACTTCAGAACCAAAGGAAGATCGTTTATGAATAGCGAGAACAGAATAGGGCCCAAAATAGAACCTTGAGGAACCCCCGAATCAATTTCTGAGAATTCCGAAAAAACACCATTGAAATAAACGGATTGCGTGCGCCCTTGAAGGTACGAGAAAATCAATTCAGCCGCATGTTTGGATAAATTGTAATTATGTACTAGTTTTTGAACAAGTTTGTTGTGCGCTACCCTATCGAAAGCTTTCGAGAAGTCAATTAACAGAAGTAATGCGCTTCCTCTTTTATCCAAGGCAAGGGCTATATCATTGTGCACTTTCATTAACGCTGTTTCAGTGCTATGATTAGGTCTGAAACCGGACTGGAACTCACTGAGAAAGTTATGTTCACCAATATGATCATATATTTGTAGTTTAATAAGCTTTTCAAATACTTTAGATAATGAGCTCAAAATGCTGATTGGTCTAAAATTGGTAATATCTGATACGTTTGATTTTTTTGGAATAGGTATAACTTTCACCCGTTTCCACAAAACGGGAAACTTCGAAGTTAAAATAATGGTGTTGAAGAGATGAGTTAATAATGGTAATAAAGAGTGCAGGAGAATATTTATAAGTTTTATCGGAATATTATCTATGCCCACAGCATCGGATTTGATTTGAGATACAGAATTGACAACTTCATATTCTTCCACAATCCTAAAACGGAACCCTCTAGAGTTCTCAGGTAGTCGCAGAGCTGCGTTGTTATTAATGGTAAAATTCGAAGTGAAAAAAGAATTGATTTCAGTTGCAGTGGAACTGAAATTTGTAGAAGATTGAAGCGTATTAGATAAACCAATTCTTTTCAAGTTACTCCAGAATTTTCTGGCAGGAACACTCAAATTTATAGAACGCTTTTCTTGATTAAGATACACCCAAAATTCAGCCTCTGTGCCAATGGCGTGTAGTCAATTACATAGCATCATTGGTACAAGAAGATAACGCGATCGGTGCTGATTCGATTTGCTCCCACCGGCATTAATCTCCCAAGTTAACCGAATTGCGTATGTCTGAAAGAAACAAAATAAAAACACTTTCACGTCCCTCCCTATCGCATCACAAGACGAAGAAGGATGGAAATAAATACCGGCCAACACCAGGCAGCCAGCGAACCGAGCACTGTGCGTGTGAATGTAGCAAAAGCAACAACAAAAACATCCTTCTAATTCAATCCCTTCAATCAACCGGCAAACAACCACGGCCGAGCTGTGCGTGTGTATGCAGTAAAAGCAACAAAAAAAAAATATTCCTTCAATTCAATTCGCCGGCAAACAACCACGGCTAAGCTGTGCGTGTGTATGTAGCAAAAGCAACAAGAATATATTCCTTCAATGTCTGTTCAATGAAGTCTAGTAGAAACGGGTCGAAACAAGTAGAAATGGATTGACAGTTGATCACCTGTCTCTTTCCAATTGACTTCAACCGATTTCTACCAAGTCGAAACTAATCCTACTGCCGAGCTGGATTGGTTTCGACTAGTTTCAACTTGCTCCATTGAACAACGACCTGACTAGTTTCGACCAAAACATTGGCTCGTTGAACATCTATCAGTTGACAGAAACCAGTTGAAACCGATTTTTACCAACGGTTGAACGAAGCTTCAATTCACCGGCAAACAAGCACCGGCCAAGCTGCCTGGCTCTAGCAGCTGTGTATATGTAGCGTGTGTATGTAATAGCAGGCAGTAAGCAAAGCACAGTTCTCATTCAATGGATTTCCCGTTTCCTCCACTCCCGTTCCCTTTCCCGTTTCCATCGCAAGACAAATGAATACCTTGAAAGGAGGCCAAACGCCGGGAAGCCACTGTCGTGCGTTTCTTTTGTGATTGATCGGTGGCAGAATGCCTATGACAAATAGCCCTCGTCCTGCATGAAGCTCAAATAGTACACTGGTTAAGATGTCGGTCTGGCAAGACGATGTAATTAGTGATTTGAGTTCGATTCTCCCTACGGGCGCTGTGGTTTATATTTTTATTTTCTTGTTTCTGGGATGAATTATCCAATAGGAACGAAATCCCATAAAATGTTTTTCTTATTTCGCTTGAATGTAGTGGTCATGCATCATTTTAGTTGGGAGCCGAGTCCTTATGCCAGTTACGGTTTTTCAAACATATCATCTTCGGCACAGTGCACATTTCAGCGCATTATCGGCACAGAGATGTGCTAAATAGGCATTGGATTTTTGCAACCTCTTCTATGGGTGTAGGCATCCGAAATCAATGAGGTCACTTTGTTTCTTAAAACTTTATAACGGTTTCGATCGACTAAACTCCGAGAACGCTTCCATGTTCTGTATGCCAGATCCCTATTAATCATTGCAACTTGTATGTCCTTATTGAACCAGCTATGATTACGGAACTTTTTGAATTTTAAGGGAAAGAATAGATCGTGTATTTCTGTTAGGAAATTATTCAGTAATTCCACTAAACTATCGGAATCATTTATGCTAAAAAATGAATCCCAATGCAAATTGGAGAGATTTGCAAAAAGCTCAATTGCGTTATAATGCTTGTAGTCGCGATACCAGTAGCCCATTTGCTCTTCATTTTTTTCAAAGTTAAGAGATGCAAAAATCATGTCGTGATGTGAAACACCTGGATTTGAAATTTGGCTAAAACGATTAATTTTATCAGGTGTATCAGTGAGAATCAGATCCAATTGCGAACAACCATTATTGTGAAAAAAAGTTGGTTCTGAGTTTATGCAATGAAATGAAAAACTTGAAATTGTATCTTTAAAACAATCTATTCTACGAGATTTTCTCATAATGTCTGTATTAAAGTCTCCTATAAGAAAACTATTGTTGCAAGTTAAGGAGTACTGCTGTACATGATATTGCAATGTTTCAGAGCAGTCAACATCCGGAGGATTATAGTAGACTCCAAAGAATAATTTGTTTGCTCCCAAGTGTAGTTTAGTTAAGATAAATTCAGTTGGATAACCATGAGATAAGCCGTTGCTATTATCAGATTTTTCAATTATTTCAATACGAAGATATTTTTTAATATAGATGCATATTCCACCACCATTCCTATTACGATCATTACGAATTATATTAAAACCATCAATAGCTATCATTGTGTCACTAACAACATCACTCAACCATGTTTCAGTCATAAAAATAATGTCGACCTTACTTTGAGTAAATATGTTTTTTAGCTCGAGGAATTTGCTTAATCGCCGGGCGCATAAACTTTGAACATTCATGTGGCATATGTTAAGTTTATCACTCAAAAGGACGCTTTGTAAAACTGTTCTGGTAACAGAGAAGTTCGTGGAGGCATCATCCCTCAAAACGTTATCCATCAAAAAGAATAAAAATTTCTAAGTCTGAGTTCAAAAAGGATTCAAGAGCAGACCCTACATTTAGAACGACAAAAATCAGTAAACTACTTAATCTAATCACTATATTTTTTGGCAATTTCATTCTGCTACTATCAATGGGCCTCTAGTTCAATTCGACTTGGAACAAATACGACGATTCGTGTAACCAACAGAATAAGGGCTAGTTTTCTTACAAGTATTATTTTCAAAAAAAAAAAATGCGTTTAAAAACAAAAAAACCATAGCAGGTTAGCATAGATTGTTGCTGGTAACGAATAGGTTGGCCAAGAGGGAAAAAAAACTTTGTAACTCACAGTCATCGCGTATATCACCTCCACACAGCGGTCATCTCGTAGAAGTAGCATGAGCGTCCTTATATCGACTTCGGAATCGATCGGCACCAGCAGTGAGTGTATGTGTACGCATCCCATCGTAAAGCCCGTCAAAAGAAGTAGGTTATAGTATGGTTATCTGAATCAAACTCTTTTCTCCATTCTCTACCTTTTTTATTGATCAAAAGATTTGAAACAACGTTTTTATTATCCTTTTACTAAAACCTCTCGATGATTTTTTACATTCAATTTTAGTTTTCGACACAAAAAGTTTTAGTTTTCGACAACCATATTTCCACCTCCTTTGTTAGCTCAGAAATATGAATATTTGCGTTTTGGAATTGCTTGTCTACTTCACGGCGTTTTTACACCATGGTAACAGTATAAAAATACCCAAGAAAATGGGTGTCGAAAAATTGATTATCAGGTGAATTTTTTGCGCTAGTTTTTAACAGCTCAAAAAAGAGTTGAAACTTCATTAAATGTTACCAAAAATATAAAATAAATATCCGAAAATATGGATTTCAGAACCTTATCCATCCATTGATTCCTTTTGTGTTGCTTTAATCGAATAAAAGGGGAGATTTTTCGTGATTCAAAATCATTCTTATTTGGTCGATGGCATTGAATTTCACAGGTGATTTGGAATGTTACTTTTAAATAAGTGATTTACTACCTTTCAATAATATATTTCAAAGAATCTGTCTATTCAACGTATACTTAAGTGGGAGAGCAAAAATAGAAAAATATGAACATAGAAAGCTTGAGCCACCAAATAGAAAGATAAGCCTTTCAATAAAAATTTGTCGAAAACTAGCTCCTGTCGAAATCTGGAGTATCTACCCTAATCGATAATCGGTCGTATTCATGGAAACTACTCCAAAATCTAGAGATTAACGCGTGGTTTTGTTAATATTTTACCGAACAGCACTTTTAGAGAAAGGCGATTAGTCATAAAATCAATGAGGATAATTTTGATCGGATATTTAGAGCTTTAGAAATTTTCAGTTTAGTTCAAAACAAAAATTTACAGCAGTTTTTTATTAATGGATAACTCGAATATGTATTCTTTGAACAACCGATAAATCAATGGTAAGGATGTTTTTAGCAATCATCTTGGCGTCAAAGCCTATTTCATTTGCTAACTTTTTACGACGTAAGTGATGAATAGCTGCCTTAAAATTCAATTTGATCGTTAGTATGAATATCTGGTGATTATTTTTGATTAAATTACAAGGTATTGATATCAAGAACACATTTGTGAAAAAAATTGACTTTAAAACATTGAAAATACTCAAAATCTATAAAAATACAGTCGTAAGCAATTTACCCCCCAAGGGCATTTTGGACAGTTGTATCCTAATGATCAAGAGGTGATATAATTCAGTTTTGCTTGTATGAACTTTTGTTATAATTTGAGATACTTTAACTTTCTACAAGTGCTAAATTATACCTCATTTTGATAGAAAAAAGTCAACTCAAAATGGGACAAACAATTCTAATACGATTTTCAAAATTGATTCACGAGCACGATGAAGTTAAGGTCAGCCCTGGTCCTGGTCAGCTAGCCGTGATATAGTTTTGTTTTTCTCTTCTAATCGGGTAGTCAGACCATACACTAAGCAATTTTTCAGAAATTTGAAGAATCAAGAGATATTTCTTACTGGAATCACTTTAACATTTTGTGCAGGGGAGAATGTGGATACTTGATCGCTGGGGATACTTGACTCCTCAGCTATATCTCCAAGTTGGAATGTCTTACGAAGATAAAATATCCTAGAAATTTTTTTCTATTAGTGCTAAACAAAAAACTTGTTATTTCAAAAAATTGAAAAAAAAAAAGTTTTATGAGCTATTGCACTTTGTTTCCCACACAAAAAAATTATAATAGCAATATTTATCTCAATATGTCAATCGTTAGAGTATAATAAGAATTTCTTGATATTTTCATAGCAATAGTAAACTCTCATTTTTTTTAAAGAAATAGTTTTCGAAAATATATGATATGGGTTCACTTGATCCCTCGAGTCCAAAAAGGTAGATTTTTCATCTGAATGGATGTTGTCCATTGCTTAGCACGAAATTATTAATATTTGTCCAATTTCTGTTATTTATTCAGTAGTTTCCTGAGAAAAAAGGGGATTAAAAAGGTGCTTTCACCTGAAAATTATAAAATAGCTCTTTTAAGTATGTAATTAATATAGAGGGTAGTCAAATTTTCAGCAATGAAAACAAATATGGCCAAAAAAGTCTATGTAACTTTAATCTTTAGATTTTTCATTATTTTTGCCAAAACTAGGGCACCCTTATTATAGGATCAAGTCTCCTTTAACTTTCCAAATATCAACGTCAATATCAAAGATCTTACTTTTGCAGCATATAAATTTGAAATTACACGCTGTCAGAAAAAGCAAAAGACGGCGATCTGTAATTTTTTTTCCAAAAAAGACATGATTAAAATTAGAAAAACAGGATCAAGTATTCTTATTCTCCCCTTCACTGATACACATTTTTAAATGTTTTATGTTTAAATGTTGTTTCTAGATTTTTAGTTCATGAGAAAGGATTCCGAAGAAAACAGTTTCAGATCGTTTTATTGACTTTGTGATTTCTCATATTTTCCGATGTATTCAGAAAAAAGATTTCGCTCAAATGGATTATCTCATCTATAGAAACATAAATAAAAAACCCGAACTGTTTTGTTTTAATTTTTGATTTTTGTGTTTTAAATTGAACTTTTAAGAGCAAATTTAAAAAAAAAATGGAATCCTTGAATACAAATAAAATATAAACAAATATTCATTTTTTTTCTAATGATTTTTGAATTTTACCAATATTTGCCCAGATTCCTAGCCACACATTTTACCAGGTTTTTGACTAAAATAAACAGGATTGGCCCGGCCCAGATAGATATTGGCAAGCTTAATTACATTGAATCAATCTTACAATCATAATCGAGCTTCATCAAAACAGTCTCAATCGGTTTTAAGACTTACGATTACTTTTAAGAAATTACGGTGGGGCTGCTCTTATTAAAAATGGTTTATGGTAGATTTTTATTTCTAAGAGAAAAGATTTATTTCAAGGAATTTCTACTTACAGTTTTGAAAAGTTTATTACATATTTGAAGGATTAGTTACCTGCAATGAGAAAAAAAATTGGTTTAAAAATTGATTTGATTAAAAATTTGATATTTTTTTCATTTTTCAAGATTCTGTATAGAAAGTAATATGGTAAGATTCTCACAACTATTATACCCGTTCCAGATTGCCCGGTTTTATCCGGGCTTGGCCGAATATTCAGTGAAAAAATTCAGACTAGTACGGTCCGGCGCACACAGGGGTAAATGCACCTAATAAGCGATCAAAATTATTTGCGGACAAACGGTAAACGGTAGATTTTTGGTGTCTTCGCAGCATTTTTATATTTTTTATGATCTATCTAATTATTAAATTGAAACAAAAAAGTGATTTTTCCACCTGGAAAGGAGATTAAAAAAAATTTCTGGAATAACGAGTTTAGAGACTTGATATCTTCACAAAAGTTGTAGATCTTATTATTTTCAGCAACTTTGCTGAAGACACCATCAAGATCGCATGAAAATCATAGAAGTTACGAGCATTTTATTAGTAATATTTTTTAAATATCTTTTTTAGTATACGATTTACAAACTTGGTATATTTGAAAAAGTTGTTCAAATTGTTGAAACACACAATTTTGTGCAACATTTCAAATACATTTTTCAACTAAAAAAGGAGATAAACTACAAAATATCCAAAATAATGCCTTTTTTCAGTAAGTTATAGTCTTATGAGTTTGGACGAGTTCGTATAATTTTTTGACTGGGTTTTGTTGATCAAGTTATTTGCTTTCCATTGATATATAAATTGAACATAAGTTCTGGATAGATTTTTTACAAACTAGCAATCAAAAATGAGCTTATTCCTTTAGAAACACCTAAAATTCGAAGAAAAAACCTTAAATTTTGCCTGTTCCAGAGCTATATCAAAAGCCTCCGCGAAATTGTGCGGCGTGGATGGTCTTTTTTATGCAAAACTGCCCGGGTATTACCCGAATCTGCTTAAGTTATTCACAAAATTAAGAAAAAAGTTTAAATAGATTTATGCTAGGTTTAGATTTTTTTAGTCCACAACCGAATTTTTAAAGCTTAGATCTTTTAGAAATGGGACAGTTACGAATGCGTGTATCTCAAAAACCTTTCGTTTGATCTAAATACTTTCTATGAAGGAAATGAAGGTAATCTTATGATAATTCATGAAAAAAATTTGAAAAAACTGATCTATCGTTTTTTGTAAGAATTAGTTCTACTTTATTCTTGGTACCTCCCTTCGGTCAACGCACACTTTTATCAGTCATGATCAGTTTTTCAAACTAATACTTCGTCTAATCTGTATTTAAGGTGGCTACATCCCCCTCCTTCGATTTCTGATACTTTTCGGACCAATACTTTTCTTTTAAAAGAAACTGAGGCCACTTGAGTGGATACAGCTGTTTCGAAATTAACAAATTTGATTATTTTTGAGCCACTTTTTGAGCGTTTTTAATGGAATTTCTGCTGGCAAAATCTGGCAATAACGAAGAAAAACCATGAGGAGATTAAACTTAAAGTATAATCGGTTAGTATAGATCGTAGGTTGCGAAGGGTACATAAAAGATTACTCTTTTTAGGCCTTTGAAAAGAGTGAAAATCATAGTTTTCGTTTTGAAAATAATTGTTTTTTTTCCACAGGAGCCGAATTTTGGCAAATCATTATATTTTATACCAAAATAACCAGCAAATACATACTTTAATATACTCGGGACCTTGCCACGAGCAGACGTGGTATAGGATTCAAACGCTGAAGTTTGTTTAAAATAGGGTATTTCATAAGTTTTGTCGTTCATCAGAAATCATCTGTCCCATAGCCTCGGAACCAGATATACAACTTACGAGCTGTGGATCTAGCAAAAATTTTTTGTTTGAGGTTAGGTTTGAATGATTCATTAAGAGGCAACACTTTCAGCTTATAGGAGAAAATATTTTTTTCCAAGTTTTAGCGATCTACCCTTAATTTTTCGCTTACTAAAATTAAAAATGCTGGTATGAGACTTGACTTCCCTGATGACCCTTAGCCGAAGTTGCCGATCATATGCTTCACTCTAATGGTTGATTTGAACTTTGTGGACATTTTTGACAGTATTTCCATACTTTTCCACCACTCACACACAGTAGTTCTTTGAATAATCAACGGTCTTGTCGGCTATCAATTTCATAATGATGGATTTTGAATGAAACTGTGCAAAATTATTTTTTCCTTTTTCTCTTGCATCGTAAATATCTCAAAAACTCGTAAATTTTAAATTTTGAAAAAATAGGTCGGATAGTACTTTTTACAGGCAACAAAATGCTGTCAAAATTTCGAATGTACGATTACTAGTAAACGAGCTATTAGCAAAATAAAGTGTCCCATTTCTAAAAGAACTAAGATTTATTTTTATCTAACTAAGCATTGAAAAAAAAAGCGAACTAGATACTTAATACGCTTTGAATGCTGCTTATGTGATCCGATGAAAAATGGAAATTTGAAGTGATTGATGGATTTTTCTAAAATTTGCCTGGTATTTGCCAGGATTTTTTTTATAAAAAAGCCCGAAAATGCTCAGCGCGAGTAAGGATAAAAAACTGTGGAAAGTTAAAGCTATAGCTTTCTAATATAAAGATTTTATTCAATGATAGTTTTTTGTATCAAAATGTGTAAGCCTCAATTAGTACAAATTGTTATCTGATATCAATCAATGAACGGTGCATCTATTTGTAAAGCACAAATCACATTCATATCGAATCGAAAAAGGCGCCTATTTTTTTCATTTTTAAAAGACCGTATCAGATTCAATAGGAAATCGTAATTCATAATCTTCCAGCAACGCAAAATCCAACCCAAACAGAATTAAGGCCACTTAAAACAGATTTCAATTCAAAGGCTTTTGCCAGACATGTCACGTTGAATTTGAAAACAGATGGTGATAAGGTGGAAGAAAATTTCAATGTCCTATGTTTAAGGACGAATTTGTCTTTCCCGTGGATATAATCTTTACAACCTTCTGACATAAATAGCTATAAGCTGCCGTAATCCTATTCGAATTTTGCGGCCTTTTTGTTTGTATCCTTGGGCAGGATTTCTCGAAGAAAAACTGTTGTTCAAAGATTGTTCTCAGAATTTTTTTTTTTACGAATCAAAGCCGCAATTTGTAAATAACAAATATTATTTTCACCACCATAAAAGGGATTTGTTACATTTCGGGGAAAAGCTCATCACGGGGAAATGAATATGACAAAATATGGAGATCAGTTAACAAAATAGACCGTTCTTTGTCTTGCAAAAATAGTTTTCGGCCACCATCATCAGCTTCTGAAAGAGCTTCATTTGTTCAAATGTTGCCATTAGCACGAATGAAACTCGGGATCGGGGGGAAAAAGAGAGCAACAGTTAAACCTGTCCTCGTCGCCGCCATTTGTGGGCTAGCGCAACTTTGTCGAAACTATTTTTGGGCCACGGTCGAATGGCGGATGGACAGCCATGTTGTTGAAATTGTACAATTCCCGACGACATGAATCCGGAGAGCTCGGGGGAGGCCACTGGGAACACCAGGTAATTTGTCAAATGTTCTAAAAAGCTCGACTACAACAACAAGCAGCAACAACTAGAGCACGACATCTCCCACACCCCCCCAATCATCATTCTGCTAACAAAACTACAACGTCGAGTCGAGGAGTTGGGAAAAATTTGAGTGGAATACATTTACATAATTAATTCATTTGTCACTTTGTTGCTGTTTGCTAGAATTTTGTCCTGTGATGGAACATGGCTCGGGAACTTTTGCCTTTTGACTCGAATTACAAGCTGAAAGCAGCTGTTGTTACCTTAACTATAAAGCCTTGTGACCCATTTCCGGATTTAATTGGACAGTACAACACCGGAAAGCAGAAGCAGCAGCATGTTCCCTGATTTTTGACATTTATGCGCTTTGATGGTTTCTGTTATGATAGCAACGTTATTAGGGAAGCAATATGTTTTGATGGAAATTAGCTGATGAAATTTTGACTGTGCAATCTGAAATTGAGAAAATAGGATACCAGAAAAATAGCTGTGAATGGAGCACAGAAAATTTAAAAAAAATAACCAAAGGACGGTGTTTCCAAAAAAAAAAAAACGAACCAACAAAGTTGATCAGCAAATAGAAAGCTCTCTAAACAAATCCAACCATGAAACACTTTACAAACAGTGCAAAAATCAACAGCAAAAATTTCCCAGCCTCAAGTTGGCAAATTTTTCGACAGCAGCAGCAGCAAACATTTACGCTTTCCCAGCTCGAAGCTTTTTGCAACGTCGTGCAATTTTTCTAAGGGGTTTATGCTTTGCTAACATCGCCCAGATCAACAAGGAAGAGAGATGGCGGCAAAATTGCTGTAGCAAAAAACGTTTATGTCGTTGCTTGCGTCGTCAGACTTTTTTTTAAACAAGTTGAAAAAGGAAAAAAAAATGTTGACTTCAAAAGTCAAGTTGGGAAAAAGGTGTAAGCGTTTCCTGCCAGAATTCATTCATCTTTTCGATCAGAGTAAAACGTTAGCGTCTGAATGCTGGATGTTTAACTTTTGTAGACTCAATCGATGAAAGTTGACTTGATGAGAACAGCAAATATTTGGACGAAAGGACGTGACCTTTTCAAGCATTTACTCGTCTGAATAATTCGTCTAAAATCCTTTTGGATTTTTATTTACATCGATTAAGTGTGATTTTTGAGATATTTTTGAAAAATTTTCAAGTAATTTTTCAGTTATTAATGAGCCATTTTCAGGTCATAGAGAAATATTTTTGAGCTATTCGAAATAGTTTTTGGGTAACTTTCAAGTCTGTTTTGAGTCATTCACAGTCATTTTCGTGTCAATACATGATCATTTTTCAGTAATATTAATCCCTTATTTAAGTTTTCAAGATACTTTGGACTCATTTTTAGGTCTTTTTTAGGTTAATTTTGAGTATTGTTTTGAATAATTTATATGTCATCTTGAGTCGATTTTGTAAAAACAAATCAACATATCAACAAATCAACAAATCAACAAATCAACAAATCAACAAATCAACAAATCAACAAATCAACAAATCAACAAATCAACAAATCAACAAATCAACAAATCAACAAATCAACAAATCAACAAATCAACAAATCAACAAATCAACAAATCAACAAATCAACAAATCAACAAATCAACAAATCAACAAATCAACAAATCAACAAATCAACAAATCAACAAATCAACAAATCAACAAATCAACAAATCAACAAATCAACAAATCAACAAATCAACAAATCAACAAATCAACAAATCAACAAATCAACAAATCAACAAATCAACAAATCAACAAATCAACAAATCAACAAATCAACAAATCAACAAATCAACAAATCAACAAATCAACAAATCAACAAATCAACAAATCAACAAATCAACAAATCAACAAATCAACAAATCAACAAATCAACAAATCAACAAATCAACAAATCAACAAATCAACAAATCAACATATCGACAAATCAACAAAGCGAATTATATAATTTTTCAGTTTTTTTTTTTAAATTTCTCAGTTATTCTTTAAAAAAAATTAAATTGTTTAAGAGTCGATTTTTAGAAATATTTGAATCATTTTGGCTTAATTTTTCATTTTTTTCTCTTGTATTAGTTTTGTTGTATGACATTTCAGTTATTTCAAATCATTTTTCAGTCAGTTTTAAATGATTTTGGAGTAATTTTTTAGTAATTTGTAAGAAATTTTTGATTAATTTTAAAGTGTTTTTCGTTATTTTTTGGTTTATTCTGAGATGTATTTTTTTAATTTTCGAGTAAATTTCTTGTTGGTTTTTTGTAATATTTATGTCGTTTTTTTTTGAAGAACATTCAATTTTTTTTATAGATTTCTATTTTTTCTGTATTCTATTTAGTCAATTTGAGTCATTTGAGAATTATTTTGAGAAACTCTTAATTCATTCTTGAATCGTACTGATTAATCATTTTGGTGTCACTTTTGAGTTATTTTTAAATCACTTTTGAGTCGATTTAAGTCAATTTTGTGAGAACTTCGATTCATTTTCAAGTTCTTATGGATTAATTTTCTGATAAATTTCCAACCATTTTGAATCAATTTTAATTCAATTCTGGAACATTTTTGAATAGTTTTAGAATGAAATATCAATTTTGTTTTTTTTTATAGTTTTCGAGTAATCATTTTTGATTCATTTTTGAGTTATTTGTAAGTAATTTTAGATTAATTTTTAAGTCATGTATTCGTTAATTTTCGGGTTATTCTGAGACGTATTAAGTTAATTTTGGGTCATTTATCAGATGAATTTGTGTACTATCTATGACGTTTTTGAGAACTTCATGTTTTTTCACGATTTTCAGTTTTTGTTTAATTTTGTTTTGCTAGCTTTGAGTCCTTTTTGAGGCATTTGAGTGTTAGTTTTGGGATACTTTTTATGATTCTTATATTATACTGGTATTTTTTTGTTGTTATTTTACTATTACTTTTGAGTTATTTTTGAATCATTTTTCAGCCATTTGAAGCCAATTTCAAACAATTTTGGATTAATTTTAATTTATTTCTGGAAATTTTTGAGTCATTTCAGGATCAGTTTTCAATGAAATTTGATTAAATTTTTATTTATTTGTAAGTAATTTTCGATTAACTTTTGAATAATTTTTTTTGTTGGTTTTTGGAATTTTTCTGAGATGTATTCAAATAGTTTATTGAGTTATTTTTCAGTTGCATTTGAGTAATTTTTATGACGTTTTTAAGAAAATTTCAGTTTTTTTAGAAGATTTTTAATTTTTGCTTAATTTTTTTTCAAAGATGACTAAAAAAATCTTTGTGTACTTTTTGAGGCTTCGAGAGTTATTTTTGAGTAACTTTAAAATGATTCTTAAATCATATTGGTGTCATTTTAAAGTTACTTTTGAGTTGTTTTTGAATCACTTTTGAGTCATTTTAAGTCAACTTTGAGAGAACTGTGATTCATTTTGGAGACAGTTTTGTTCAATTTTTTTATCATTTTCAAATTATTTTGAATCAATTTTAATTCATTTCTGGAACATTTTTGAATAGTTTAAGAATGCAATTTTTGTTCTATTTTAAAATTTTTGCGAAATTTGTTTTTCAGTATTTAGTCAGTTAAAAGTTTTTCCAAAATCATTTTCAGTCAATTCTAAGTTATTTTTAAGTAACTTTAAAAATCAGTTTTAAATGATTTTGAAATATTTTTTGAGTTATTGTATTTTGATTTAAAAATTTTTGATTAATTTTCGAATCATTTTTTCATTTATTTCTAAGGTTATTCTAAGATGTATTTAGTTATTTTTGATTCATTATCCTGTTTTATTTGTGTTATATTCATGTCGTTATTTGAGAAAATTTCACTTATTTTTGAAGTTTCTTTATTCCTGTGTAGTTTTTCAGTCTTTTTTGAGTCATTTGAGGGCTATTTTTGAGAAACTGTTGAATCATTCTTGAATAAGACTGGTATCATTTTGGTGTCATTTATCTGTCGCGATTGAGTTATGTTTTATTCCCTTTTGATTCCTTAAAAGTCAAATTTGAGAGAATTGTAATTCATTTTATTGTTTCATTTTCTGATCATTTTCAAATCATTTTGAATTCATTTGTATTCATTTATGAAACAGTTTTGTATAGTTCTAGAATGAAATATTAATTAATTTTAAAAATTTTGAGCAATTTATCTGTCAGTACTTAATCGGTTAAAAGTTATTTTTAAATAATTTTGAAATTAGATTTGAGATGTATTCGTTTTCCATTTCAATACAATTTTAAGTATTTTAGATTTATTTATGAAATATTATGACTCATTTTTGAATAAATTTTATTTATTTTGGAATCCTTTAGGAATAATTTTCGAATTGATGTTGAATAAATTTCTAATCCATTTTTAATTTGTTTTAACCATTTTTGAATAAATCTAAAACATTTTTGAATTACAGGACACGCTCGTTAATCGAACGATTTTAATCGTACACGCTTGGTAGTCAGATATTTTTGAGAGTAGATTTAAATTCCAGTTTTACTCAAAAAATGGATGTTTAGTAAAATATTCATGTTTTTTTTTTATTTGACTAAGGCAGGACAAATATAAAATTCTTGTTTTCTCACCGCCCCCTCTTTGAATTTTCCAAAAAATCCCGAAGGGGGGGAAAACAAAGTTTAAAATTGAAAGTTTAAGAGAGTATTCGAAAATTCAAACAGTCGAAAGAGTGAAAGCTAAACTGTAAAAGTTGGGAATTATATCACTTTTTGTATTCGAGATTATTGCAAATTTTCGTTCTAAAATACTCGATTTTTTCGCCAAGCAGATTGTACGCAAAATTGAAAATTTTGAATATTTTTTATTATGCAACCTTAAATAATATAACAATAATAATTGTGATGAAAAATAGTGGTTTTGAGCCAAAAATAATTTGACTAAAATAATGTTTTTGTCGAGGCACACACGGTTATCTGAAAATTTCGGTAGTTGGACGCACCTTTTTGTCCCAATATCGTTCCGTAAACGAAAGAGTAGTGTATTTTGAACCATTTTGATATTATTTTTTATCAGTTGTGAATCATTTTGTATGATTATTGAACCATCTTTGTCATTTTTCAATAATTTATCAATCATTTTAAGTCAATTTGGAATAAATTTTAAAGTTTTGAATCATTTTGGTTTGATTAAAACGTTTTTATATCATTTTGGCATAATTTATTTTAACAAATTTGGAGTCAACTATAAATACCTTTATAAATTCTTCAGGAACATTTAAGAATGATTTTTTTTATAAATAATTCCAAATTTTTTTCAAATTGTTTCTGAATCATTCCTGAAAAACATTTCTTAAAAATATTCAATCGTTTTTAAATAATTTTGAATCATTTTGATTAATTTTGAATAATTTTGAATAACTTTGAATCATTTTGAAACATTTTGAATCATTTTGAATCATTTTGAATCATTTTGAATCATTTTGAATCATTTTTTATTATTTCGAATCATTTTTGTCATTTTTGTCATATTTGACATTTTTGTCATTTTTGTCATTTTTGTCATTTTTGTCATTTTTGTCATTTTTGTCATTTTTGTCATTTTTGTCATTTTTGTCATTTTTGTCATTTTTGTCATTTTTGTCATTTTTGTCATTTTTGTCATTTTTGTCATTTTTGTCATTTTTGTCATTTTTGTCATTTTTGTCATTTTTGTCATTTTTGTCATTTTTGTCATTTTTGTCATTTTTGTCATTTTTGTCATTTTTGTCATTTTTGTCATTTTTGTCATTTTTGTCATTTTTGTCATTTTTGTCATTTTTGTCATTTTTGTCATTTTTGTCATTTTTGTCATTTTTGTCATTTTTGTCATTTTTGTCATTTTTGTCATTTTTGTCATTTTTGTCATTTTTGTCATTTTTGTCATTTTTGTCATTTTTGTCATTTTTGTCATTTTTGTCATTTTTGTCATTTTTGTCATTTTTGTCATTTTTGTCATTTTTGTCATTTTTGTCATTTTTTGTCATTTTTGTCATTTTTGTCATTTTTGTCATTTTTGTCATTTTTGTCATTTTTGTCATTTTTGTCATTTTTGTCATTTTTGTCATTTTTGTCATTTTTGTCATTTTTGTCATTTTTGTCATTTTTGTCATTTTTGTCATTTTTGTCATTTTTGTCATTTTTGTCATTTTTGTCATTTTTGTCATTTTTGTCATTTTTGTCATTTTTGTCATTTTTGTCATTTTTGTCATTTTTGTCATTTTTGTCCTCTTTGTCATTTTTGTTATTTTTGTCATTTTTGTCATTTTTGTCATTTTTGTCATTTTTGTCATTTTTGTCATTTTTGTCATTTTTGTCATTTTTGTCATTTTTGTCATTTTTGTCATTTTTGTCATTTTTGTCATTTTTGTCATTTTTGTCATTTTTGTCATTTTTGTCATTTTTGTCATTTTTGTCATTTTTGTCATTTTTGTCATTTTTGTCATTTTTGTCATTTTTGTCATTTTTGTCATTTTTGTCATTTTTGTCATTTTTGTCATTTTTGTCATTTTTGTCATTTTTGTCATTTTTGTCATTTTTGTCATTTTTGTCATTTTTGTCATTTTTGTCATTTTTGTCATTTTTGTCATTTTTGTCATTTTTGTCATTTTTGTCATTTTTGTCATTTTTGTCATTTTTGTCATTTTTGTCATTTTTGTCATTTTTGTCATTTTTGTCATTTTTGTCATTTTTGTCATTTTTGTCATTTTTGTCATTTTTGTCATTTTTGTCATTTTTGTCATTTTTGTCATTTTTGTCATTTTTGTCATTTTTGTCATTTTTGTCATTTTTGTCATTTTTGTCATTTTTGTCATTTTTGTCATTTTTGTCATTTTTGTCATTTTTGTCATTTTTGTCATTTTTGTCATTTTTGTCATTTTTGTCATTTTTGTCATTTTTGTCATTTTTGTCATTTTTGTCATTTTTGTCATTTTTGTCATTTTTGTCATTTTTGTCATTTTTGTCATTTTTGTCATTTTTGTCATTTTTGTCATTTTTGTCATTTTTGTCATTTTTGTCATTTTTGTCATTTTTGTCATTTTTGTCATTTTTGTCATTTTTGTCATTTTTGTCATTTTTGTCATTTTTGTCATTTTTGTCATTTTTGTCATTTTTGTCATTTTTGTCATTTTTGTCATTTTTGTCATTTTTGTCATTTTTGTCATTTTTGTCATTTTTGTCATTTTTGTCATTTTTGTCATTTTTGTCATTTTTGTCATTTTTGTCATTTTTGTCATTTTTGTCATTTTTGTCATTTTTGTCATTTTTGTCATTTTTGTCATTTTTGTCATTTTTGTCATTTTTGTCATTTTTGTCATTTTTGTCATTTTTGTCATTTTTGTCATTTTTGTCATTTTTGTCATTTTTGTCATTTTTGTCATTTTTGTCATTTTTGTCATTTTTGTCATTTTTGTCATTTTTGTCATTTTTGTCATTTTTGTCATTTTTGTCATTTTTGTCATTTTTGTCATTTTTGTCATTTTTGTCATTTTTGTCATTTTTGTCATTTTTGTCATTTTTGTCATTTTTGTCATTTTTGTCATTTTTGTCATTTTTGTCATTTTTGTCATTTTTGTCATTTTTGTCATTTTTGTCATTTTTGTCATTTTTGTCATTTTTGTCATTTTTGTCATTTTTGTCATTTTTGTCATTTTTGTCATTTTTGTCATTTTTGTCATTTTTGTCATTTTTGTCATTTTTGTCATTTTTGTCATTTTTGTCATTTTTGTCATTTTTGTCATTTGTCATTTTTGTCATTTTTGTCATTTTTGTCATTTTTGTAATTTTTGTCATTTTTGAAGTTTTTGTAATTTTTGTAATTTTTGTAATTTTTGTCATTTTTGTAATTTTTGTAATTTTTGTAATTTTTGTTATTTTTGTCATTTTTGTCATTTTTGTCATTTTTGTCATTTTTGTAATTTTTGTAATTTTTGTCATTTTTGTCATTTTTGTAATTTTTGTTATTTCTGTAATTTTTGTAATTTATATTATTTTTGTAACTTTTGTCAATATTGTCGTTTTTGTCATTTTTGTCATTTTTGTTATTTTTTTTCATTTTTGTCATTTTTGTAATTTTTGTCATTTTTGTAATTTTTGTAATTTTTTTTCATTTTTGTAATTTTAGTAATTTTTGTCATTTTTTTCATTTTTGTCATTTTTGTCATTTTTGTCATTTTTGTCATTTTTGTATTTTTTTTTTTATTTTTTGTTATTTTTGTCTTTTTGTTATTCTTGTCATTTATGTAACTTTTGTAATTATTGCCATTTTTGTAATTTTTGAAGATTTTGTTAGTTTAGTTTAGTTTATTTATGAAAAGCGGCGTAAGACAATTGTCTTTTTTTAAATGCCATAGTGGCGTATTGATGAAATGCACTTAATAATTTACATTGATTTGTTTCTCTCTTTCGTTGAATTATTCAGACTTTTTTTTTTATTCTCATTATATCTAATTGAATAAAATTGAACATTGCTTCTTAAAGGTGCCTAAATTTAAAATATTTTTTGTTGAGCTTGGTAGTGAATTCCAAAGAACTACACCCCTGACAAAAAATGTGCAATTGTAGTATGTGCTTGAATGATTGGGTATAACATAGTTTCTCACTCTAGTGCCACTAAAAGGCTGTAGAATATTAAAAAGATATGAAGGACATTTAGTATTGACGATTTTATGGAACATAAAACATGACCTTGCTTTAATGAAGCGTGTTATGTTTGTAATTTTTTGTCAGTTTTGTCATTTCAACTTTGAGGAGCTTAGGAAATAGTTTTTTTAAAAAAAATAACAAATTAAAAACGCCAAAATAATTTCACGATTACAATGTTTTCCGAAAACCTCTTGACTATAATTAAACAACCAGTCAGCCAGACAGCCCCGACTTCAGAATATTCCAGTCAGTGTTTGGTTATGTTTAACACCGAAAGCCGAGCCCCTTCAGGAATAATTTAATCCATTCACCCACTTATGGTCAACTCGAGTCAACGCAAACGCAGGACATGCCGAGTGAGTGAGTTGATATCTCTGGCCGAAATCAACAGACGCACCATCAAACATAAAAGACTCTGACGTGCTGATAATAAATAGTGAATAATGTTAGGTTCCCCACTTTATGGTTCACCCACATACAAACCATTTTTGGACCCGAGTTATCTCTGTTTTTTTTGGAAGTAGAGGATTGAGGGAAGAGGTTCCGACCGAAGCTTCGAAGAGCCTGACTAACATCTGATGTGGCCAGCACACTTCTGGGAATCCATTTTCGGCGAATGAAAAAAAAAACAAAAAAATGAAGGGGAAATAACCAGGCGATTCATAATTGATGGATTTCCTCGCTCAATTCACCTCCAGAGCATTAGAAAACTCTCATCACATCATCTGTATAAGTAGCTCAGAGAAGGACCGGAAGAAGACTAAAGTAACTGGAACATCCTGCCATCGACCGGTAGTAAGAGCCTTCCAGAGTTCCGGCATCCATTTGGCTTAAAATTTCAATTGAATTATGGCTTTTCCGAAGCGAAAAGATTTCAAGTTGTTATCTTCCTTTTAATTTAAAAAAAAAACTACGAAATTTTTGGTCAGAGCATTAGCGTGTTTCCACCGAACGGTATCATCAAGAGAATTCCAATTTCGTAGAATTTTCTCAAGCACCTGCCCAGCTCGCCATTGCCACCGTCATCGGATCAGAACCCAATTTAATTATGAAATTATGCTTCAAACAACAGTTTCTACTTAGGTTTCACGGTTTGAAAGCTCCCGCATCGACGATACAGCGTTAAAGCTCGAGTATCAACGTAAATCTTTTCGTACACTTCGTCTTCGCAACTTTCAAGGTTCAACAGACTTGAGACTGAGACTCCAAGTGAAGTGGGAGGGAACTTTTTATTGGTCAACCGAGGCGTCAACTTTAATTAAAAGCCATATCTCAAAAGGGCGACTTTGCCACCCAATTTGGAGGAGCCCCGGTAATTACTAAATACGTTACACACGTGTGTTGCCCTGGTGAAGAATGTGTTTGGTGTTGCTGGCAAAGAAGTTTTTGGACGAGCAGGGGTGAAAAGTTTTCCGAACATGTACACATGAATAACCGTTTATGACCCCCTCCTTTTCGGAAGAAAGTCAATTTAAAACAGCTCGAAGTGCGTATAAAGTGCGTCTGTGACAAACAAAATAATAAATTTACGTTTGGAAAAATGGAACCCAAATCAAAAGAAATAAAAATGGTAACACAAAACTAAGAAGAGTTTTGATAACACCTGACGATCATCAAAACCCTTCCCCTGGCCACAAATGTTGACCGATTTTGTTGATATTAGATTCATTGTGTTTAAAATTTATTATAGTTTCTCAATATTTAAAAAAAATGTCGATTTATTTTACCAGGTTATCAGAAATTGGATCTGAAGTGCAAAAAAAAACAAATTTATTTTTAAAGATAGTATAACTTTTGAAAGCTTTGTGAGAATTAAGTGTTTTATTGATTTTTTGGAACGCTTTATCTCATTTTACAAAAAATCAATTTTCAAATCCTATATTTTAGTTTTTTCTCGTTAATTTGATTATTATTTTCATAGAACGTATTTAATCTCTCAAAAATCTCAGTTCTTCATCATATTGGAATGATGTATAGGATATTTGGAAAAAACGCTCAAAGTGATATTTACCCGAACAGCTTTCGAAGGTTTAGACCTCAACTTATTTCATGGCTTAAAAATATTGTCCTGGGCCCTTGGGCATTGTCAGCATCAAAGTTCTTGATTTCTTAATGGCGTTTTAAGGACACTCTCCTACTGATTGTGTAAAGGCATCTTGTCTGTAAACAGAAAAAAACAAGAAGCAGAACCAATCGAATATTTTAATTCAAAACGAAAAATGTAATAGTGTGGCGCTTACGAGGAATGTTATGAAAATATATTTAAATTCAAATGAACTGGCATAATTAAGATAAGAATTACAAAGCAAATAATCATAATAATAGCTTTATCAAAACCAGAATGGTTTTGAGTAATAAATTTAATAAATCAACTCACTACGAAGGTTACTAGAATCTAAGAAAAATGCAAATTAAAAGGATACTTAACTCAGCAACTGTGTAACACAAACTCATATTTATACAATATATTTAAATATTTATCAATTTCAAATGTTGCATTATGAGATCCTCAAATTCTTATTATAAAATTACATATAGAAAAAGAATGATAAAAAAAATCAGAATAAAAGATTGCAGGGTTTTATTTAAAATGGACGTAGCAAGTTTTCAATCAGAATTCAAACTCCAAAATTTAATTGAAGTATAAAAGATTGAGAAACACATTTTAAGATGAACATTTCGAATACTGGGTTGAAATTGTAGTATTCAGATTTGTGATTCATGATTTAAAATTACTGCTTCATATGCGAAAATAGGATTTAAGACACTTTTTGAATGAAAATCACACAAAAGCTTTACAAAAATGAAATTAAACCTCCAAAAATTACATAAATGACAAAAATGACAAAAATGACAAAAATGACAAAAATGACAAAAATGACAAAAATGACAAAAATGACAAAAATGACAAAAATGACAAAAATGACAAAAATGACAAAAATGACAAAAATGACAAAAATGACAAAAATGACAAAAATGACAAAAATGACAAAAATGACAAAAATGACAAAAATGACAAAAATGACAAAAATGACAAAAATGACAAAAATGACAAAAATGACAAAAATGACAAAAATGACAAAATTGACAAAATTGACAAAAAAGACAAAAATGACAAAAATGACAAAAATGACAAAAATGACAAAAATGACAAAAATGACAAAAATGACAAAAATGACAAAAATGACAAAAATGACAAAAATGACAAAAATGACAAAAATGACAAAAATGACAAAAATGACAAAAATCACAAAAATGACAAAAATGACAAAAATGACAAAAATGACAAAAATGACAAAAATGACAAAAATGACAAAAATGACAAAAATGACAAAAATGACAAAAATGACAAAAATGACAAAAATGACAAAAATGACAAAAATGACAAAAATGACAAAAATGACAAAAATGACAAAAATGACAAAAATGACAAAAATGACAAAAATGACAAAAATGACAAAAATGACAAAAATGACAAAAATGACAAAAATGACAAAAATGACAAAAATGACAAAAATGACAAAAATGACAAAAATGACAAAAATGACAAAAATGACAAAAATGACAAAAATGACAAAAATGACAAAAATGACAAAAATGACAAAAATGACAAAAATGACAAAAATGACAAAAATGACAAAAATGACAAAAATGACAAAAATGACAAAAATGACAAAAATGACAAAAATGACAAAAATGACAAAAATGACAAAAATGACAAAAATGACAAAAATGACAAAAATGACAAAAATGACAAAAATGACAAAAATGACAAAAATGACAAAAATGACAAAAATGACAAAAATGACAAAAATGACAAAAATGACAAAAATGACAAAAATGACAAAAATGACAAAAATGACAAAAATGACAAAAATGACAAAAATGACAAAAATGACAAAAATGACAAAAATGACAAAAATGACAAAAATGACAAAAATGACAAAAATGACAAAAATGACAAAAATGACAAAAATGACAAAAATGACAAAAATGACAAAAATGACAAAAATGACAAAAATGACAAAAATGACAAAAATGACAAAAATGACAAAAATGACAAAAATGACAAAAATGACAAAAATGACAAAAATGACAAAAATGACAAAAATGACAAAAATGACAAAAATGACAAAAATGACAAAAATGACAAAAATGACAAAAATGACAAAAATGACAAAAATGACAAAAATGACAAAAATGACAAAAATGACAAAAATGACAAAAATGACAAAAATGACAAAAATGACAAAAATGACAAAAATGACAAAAATGACAAAAATGACAAAAATGACAAAAATGACAAAAATGACAAAAATGACAAAAATGACAAAAATGACAAAAATGACAAAAATGACAAAAATGACAAAAATGACAAAAATGACAAAAATGACAAAAATGACAAAAATGACAAAAATGACAAAAATGACAAAAATGACAAAAATGACAAAAATGACAAAAATGACAAAAATGACAAAAATGACAAAAATGACAAAAATGACAAAAATGACAAAAATGACAAAAATGACAAAAATGACAAAAATGACAAAAATGACAAAAATGACAAAAATGACAAAAATGACAAAAATGACAAAAATGACAAAAATGACAAAAATGACAAAAATGACAAAAATGACAAAAATGACAAAAATGACAAAAATGACAAAAATGACAAAAATGACAAAAATGACAAAAATGACAAAAATGACAAAAATGACAAAAATGACAAAAATGACAAAAATGACAAAAATGACAAAAATGACAAAAATGACAAAAATGACAAAAATGACAAAAATGACAAAAATGACAAAAATGACAAAAATGACAAAAATGACAAAAATGACAAAAATGACAAAAATGACAAAAATGACAAAAATGACAAAAATGACAAAAATGACAAAAATGACAAAAATGACAAAAATGACAAAAATGACAAAAATGACAAAAATGACAAAAATGACAAAAATGACAAAAATGACAAAAATGACAAAAATGACAAAAATGACAAAAATGACAAAAATGAAAAAAATGAAAAAAATGACAAAAATGACAAAAATGACAAAAATGACAAAAATGACAAAAATGACAAAAATGACAAAAATGACAAAAATGACAAAAATGACAAAAATGACAAAAATGACAAAAATGACAAAAATGACAAAAATGACAAAAATGACAAAAATGACAAAAATGACAAAAATGACAAAAATGACAAAAATGACAAAAATGACAAAAATGACAAAAATGACAAAAATGACAAAAATGACAAAAATGACAAAAATGACAAAAATGACAAAAATGACAAAAATGACAAAAATGACAAAAATGACAAAAATGACAAAAATGACAAAAATGACAAAAATGACAAAAATGACAAAAATGACAAAAATGACAAAAATGACAAAAATGACAAAAATGACAAAAATGACAAAAATGACAAAAATGACAAAAATGACAAAAATGACAAAAATGACAAAAATGACAAAAATGACAAAAATGACAAAAATGACAAAAATGACAAAAATGACAAAAATGACAAAAATGACAAAAATGACAAAAATGACAAAAATGACAAAAATGACAAAAATGACAAAAATGACAAAAATGACAAAAATGACAAAAATGACAAAAATGACAAAAATGACAAAAATGACAAAAATGACAAAAATGACAAAAATGACAAAAATGACAAAAATGACAAAAATGACAAAAATGACAAAAATGACAAAAATGACAAAAATGACAAAAATGACAAAAATGACAAAAATGACAAAAATGACAAAAATGACAAAAATGACAAAAATGACAAAAATGACAAAAATGACAAAAATGACAAAAATGACAAAAATGACAAAAATGACAAAAATGACAAAAATGACAAAAATTACAAAAATTACAAAAATTACAAAAATTACAAAAATTACAAAAATTACAAAAATTACAAAAATTACAAAAATTACAAAAATTACAAAAATTACAAAAATTACAAAAAATACAAAAATTACAAAAATTACAAAAATTACAAAAATGCCCAAAATTACAAAAATTTCAAAACTTACAAAAATAACAAAAATGATTTAACAATTTAAATACAATTTTTAGAAATGATTCAGATTTGGATTGGATGGATTCATGGATGGAATTATTTAAAAAAATTAAAAAGTTACTAAAAATCTTTTCAAAAATGATACATCAGCTTTTAAAAAAAAAATCGAAGAAATTGTTAATTTTCAAAAGGTTCGAAAAACATCGTCCTTTGAAAAATGGTCAAAAATTCTATGTTTCGTATTTTGACAATCTGAAGATGCTCAAATGTGACAATTTACTATAACATTCCAATCTTTTTTTCCAAATGTATCTTGTGTGACTTGAACAATTTTGACGATTGTATGGTACGTACAAGTACGGTTTTTAAACCACTTTTTTTACATTTCTGTGGTCATGATCTTGAAAAAAAAATAGTCTTATGTTCAACGTACAGGTTCTAACTTCAGCTTTCTTGAACACTAAATGATTTTTTAAGCATTCCGTAGCTGATCTTCAGAGTTTTTTTTCCGAAGCACGTTTTTTTCCGATTGTTTTTGGCTGAGTGATGTTAGAAAACATATTTGAGTTACATCACGAGGTTTCCAAAACTATATATTTTTTTAAAAATTGTATAACGGGTAAAAATTTCTGAGACGGATGAGGGTTAAAGTTTTAGGGATTGAGAAACCAAATGTCCGCATAGAAGGTTTTTCAAGTAAAAAATGCATTAAAAAGTGCATTTTCAGTCAGGTGAATGTCCACAAAACTCGAGAGAAGCTAAAAGGTTTACGTTAAACTAGTGTTAAGTGCTCCATAATTTGGCAGCCATTCGCGCAATTTGTTGCGTAAAGTCAATCTATCCAAACTTATCCGGTACAATTGCATTCGATGTTTGCTCTTGGGCTCGAACTCGTGGACATCGGCTCAGGAGACTTATCATTAAAAGATAACTCGTTTACGTTGAATAAAATTAAAAATTATATCAGTGCTGTGTTATACAAATGTTGCAACTAGCCCCGCTGTTGCATGATTCCCCTTTCGACGGTATATTAGATTTAGTCAGGAGTTCTACACAAACATGCATTGAAGACCACAAGTAGTTATTAGTTGACAAAAAAAATATTTCAACTCAATAAATTTTAGCCATGGATGAAAGCGGATAAGCCGCCGATTTTATCGCTTTTTTAATCTGAACAATCAAAAGTTTACATGATGCGACAACCTTTGACGAAGCGGCAGAGTAGGAAATTGGGTAATATTTGTCTTCGAGTAATCAGTCGGACATCGTCCTGTTGATGAGCAACTTCAAGCCGAAAATCAGTCGAAAAAAAAGGTTATTTTAAATCCTTTTTCCTTTAAGAAAAATCGTTAAGAGTCTTGTCTTGGATTACCTCGTGTTACATCTATTTAGTAGAAGTTCTTTCATGAGCTTAAATAATTTAAAAACCAACAATTTATCTCAGTTTTACAGTTAATTTTAGCCTCACAATATATTAAAGATACCTTATTTTTGCAGCTAATAACTTTTTTTTGTTCGTTTGAAGGGAGCATCTGTTGGTTTTTCCTTTCAAGGCTTATAACACTGAAACCCTGAGATACTGTTTTGAGCGAAAATTAAATCGAGGATACCAATTTTTGAAACTCGAATCAAATCAAACAAACTCTAAGAAATTTTATACTGAATAGTATTTGGTGATAAACAAATTGAATTCAGAAACAAATCAACCCTAGCTTGTGCAATAGTGCACTTTGGAAGATGCCCTTACCTTGGTATTTTGTCGTATGAATCCCATGAGGTCAAACAGTTGTAGGAGGAGTACCGACTCGTTCCGGCCATAATCCTACTGGCGTTCGCTTGTTTTGCTTAATCCAAAAGTTCTACAACTGGTAGGTGTGGGTAGCCAGCTAGCTAGCTACTAATCGACACCACTAATTAGTCGAGCACGAGCACTAGCACAGACACAGACGGTTGAGAATAAGGTGGCTAATAACAGAATAATGCGTATGTGTAACGCTCACACTTACAACCTTTCACATATTCCCACCACACACATGTACATATGTGCTAAAACACACACACTCAACACCTCCGCTGCTGCAGGTGAGCACACACTTTTTACTTCTGTATCCCCGAGAATTCGTGGGAATCGATTAAAATCGCATCATGCCCCCTAGCATATTGCCCTTCCTTGCTCGGGAAGGTTCAGTCAGTGATGCTACTACTCGTGCTTATCTTCGTCTCGATTGCAACATCAACACCACCACCTGGACATCATTATTATTATAATTATTACTTCTATTAGGGGGTCCCACTAATGGGCACTATTGGCGTGGAAAATCCAACTTCGATCGATCGATACGATGTTGTTTTTGTAAATGGAACTCGACGATTGACCGGCCAAACAGTTTCGATCAATACGGCCAACTTTAGGAACCGATAGAGGGCCAAGGTAGGAACCAGGGACAGGTGTTATCTCGCCTGGTTGCTGTTGAAAGCTCTACTTTTTGTACTGTTACTATTACTGGCTGTTGTGCCTGCAGCTGCAATGCTGTTGCACTTATCGTTGTTCTGCACTCGTGACGAAGTCCATGACGATGATTTTGCTGCTGCTGCTGCTGTTCTGTTGCAGATGCTGCTGGGGGTGGGATTCATTTTCGGAAAATTCCAACCGAGAACGACGACGATGCAATGGCATAGCTACTGGCCCTGAGTCCTTTTATTTTCCCGGTACCGAAACGAAACGAAACGATTGGCTTGGCTAGGCTTGGTTTGGTTGTTGTTTGGTAAAACACTCACAGAACCCGAATATTGATTATTGCTTTCACGTTACAGTTTTTCTATCAGTTCTGCTAACAGGCTGCTAGAAAAGGTTGCTTTCACTGGCGCTCTAAGTGATCACATTACTCAGAACATTTTATGACTCTGGCGACGAGCATGTAGATAGCTTCTGGGGTGGAAAGTTTACACTATTTATTGAGTTAAGTAGAAAGGTAACGGACTGTGAGTGGAATTCAAATGAGGAAATCATTTGAATAATCCACAAAATTTTTTACATACAAAGTGAACAACTTAAGGAGAGGGGAATTTGGAAATATCAACGCTTGTCCACGGAAAAGGTGTTATTTCATTGAAAAAAGTATGGATTTGGCCCAGATTTATTTACCATATTTGCCCAATAAAAAAAAACAATTTGTGTTGTCAATTTTTTTTAATTTATGGGTCAAAAACGAAATTTTTTTTAGCAAGTTTTATGAAAATAGTCAAAAAAGGTTTTATGGTAGCCTAAAATACAATTTAAATCTTTAGTTTAGTTGAAAAAAAATTTTTTTTTTGTTTTTTTTTTAAATTTATTTAGGTATTTCCTGGGTCTTGATCAAATTTTCCAGGATTTTTGGTCGACAAATTCCAAATCGAATACCCGGATTTCGTCAGGATCGTTTCGTGCCGGATTTGACCGGCCTGGATACGTGTTGAAAAAAATTCAGGCAACTTCATATCTTGTAGGGTTTGGGTCATGTCCGCGTGGAAATACTTAGCTCATAAATATTTTTGATAATTAAATATAATTATGTTTTATTCGAAAACCTAAAACTGCTTACAATCAAAAATAAAAACTGACTTTTTTTTTAAGAGACAAATTTAAAGCAATAGAAATATTGATTTTCTGCTTCAAATATGAAGTCTACTCGGGATCGACTGATTTCCTCTACTCAAAAATATCAAATTGATCTAACAATCTTCAAATTGATTTTATCGCAGAAAATATGACTTCCTCAGGAATCCTCATTCAATTCTCGAATGTAAGAATCAATTTGAAAATCAACACATTTAAAGATTTGAAATATTTTTCCACCTTAGAACATCATTGTATTGACATAAGTATTTGAACGCAAATTTAATGCAAATTTATCCAAATACAGGAATCACTTTTTTTTAACTGAAGAAAACTTTGATTCCAATGAAAAAAATATTGAAATTTAAAAATTCAAATTTAATATAATAAATTGCAAATAGAGCTTTGATTTTCAAATGGATCAATCTGAAAATTTTATCAAAAAAATTTGAATAAACAGATGAAAATAAATTTCTTGAGTAACACCTTAATATAAACAGAAAAAAGGCAAAAGTAAATAGAATACTCATTCATGACTAAGGTTGCCAGACTTCTATCAGCACGTATCCGGGCCGGTCCAATCCGGGAAATTATACAATAAACCCGGCAAAATCCGGGCATTTGATTTCAAAAATTACGACCAAAAATCCGGGCAATATCCGGGAATGTTTTGTCAAAACCGAGAAATAACTCAAAAAAAAAATCAGAAAAAAATAAGAATGTTTTAAATCTCATTTAAGACTTCCAAAAAACCTTTTCAAAACTATTTTTATAAAAATTGTTGAAAAAAATTTCGTTTTGGAGACATAATTTAAAATATTTTTTTGGTTTGATTTGTGAAATAAAGGGAATAAATATAGGAAAATCCGGGCATTTTTTTATAAAACACGGGCACCCGTACCAGGCCGAGAAATCTGGCAACCTTAATCATGACTGTTTGAAAGATTAAAAAAATAAAAGAATAAAATTGAAGAAAAGCAACTAATGGAAAAAACGAAAATAAACATAAGATAATATGGAAATAAAAAAAATGCTCTAAGATATTTTAAAAGTTGTAAAAAAACAAGCTCTGGCGTTCTACCATGTTTATGGCATTCGCGACGTTGCAGTTGGCGGACAGGTATTGAAAAACTTATCCGGTTCAACTGAGAACGATGTTTGATCTTGGGCTCAAACTCACGGAAATTGGCTCAGGAAGCAACTGACTTGCCAACGGAGCTATATCACAAGCTCCTTGAAGGGTAGTTCAAAAGTATTAAATTGATCAAACTGTATTTGGTATTTTTTTTTTTAAAGACTTCCTCAGGAATACTCCTTTGATCGAATTTAAGTATCAAATTTTAAAATCAACACAATGACAGATTTTAAACATTTAAATGCTAAATTATCTTACTATAAAAATCATTTTTTTCACGAATGCCACGAAGATGGTAAAGTGTCACTAATGAAACTTAATAATAACAGGAACCATATATTTTATTTTTTTTATTTTAATATCAAATGTAAAACTGGAACAATTTAAAATCTGTTCAAGATAATTGAAAATAAACATAACAGAAGATTCAATTGCAAAAATAAAAGTACCACTCAGTGTACACAAAACAGGCAAAAAATGAATTGAAAAATCCATCATGACTGTTTGAATGGTTAAAAAAAAACAAAATAAAATATTGAAAAAAAAAAACAACCAATCCGCAAACCGACCATATACATTATGTAGATTGGTCCAAAAAACTGCAGCTCAATCGGACTTGATATAAAGGTGCCTCAAAGGGCTACACATTTCGGGTTTTGTCCCTCAAAATCACCAAAGGGGGAACCAAAGAAAATCCGGGAAATCGATATTTTAATTTTGATGCCAAATGACTTAGAAATGCATAAAACTGGCCGTTTTCAGTTTCGGGAAAATTTGACCTGTAGTTTGCTCTTGCTGGCTTTTCCCTGGCCGCGAATGTGAACATATTTTGACGATATTAGATTCATTATGGAGGTAATTTATTCTTGTATCCTTGTCCTTATATTTCAAAACTAAGCAGACATGTTTTACCAGATTATTTGCAATTGGCTTCGAATGAAAAAAGGCCAGAAAAATAATTTTATTTTTAAATTATTTGTAATATCTGACAGCTTTGCTCTATTCAAGTGATTAATCATTTTTTAGAATTGCCAAGAACAAATCTATACGACAATGTAAAAAAAATTTAAAATTGACTGAAAATGGTAAACAAATTTAAGGACACCTAAAAAAAATATCAAAAAAATTAAAAAAAAAAGTTACAAACTTTGTGAATAAAAAATCGATGCCGAAAAATATAAAAAAAAAGGAAATTAAAATCCCTTAAAAATCACAGAAAATGACAAAATAGGCAAAAAATGACGAAAAAATGGCAGAAAAATTTTTTTTAAAAAAAATAAGAAAAAAGGTAAAATTTCAATAATGAAAAATGATGCTAAACAAAAAGACTTCAAACAACAAAAACAAAAAAATATCAAAAATTGAAATGCAGATTTTGGAATAATTTTCTTAAGATTGCAAAATATGACAAAAATTACAAAAAATTAAAAAAAAATTAAAATTGACAAACAAATGTCAAACTAGTTTAAGGGTATTTAACCAAAATATCCAAAAATTCTAAAAAAATCAAAGAGAATGACAAAAAATGGCAAAACAAAAATTATAAAAAATAAATCAAGGAAAAGGTAAATTCAAATGATGAAAAAACATGACAAACAAAAAACGAAAAAATTATATAAAAAATGAGAATAAAAGCTATTTTTTTTTTCCTATTTGGATTGCAAAATATAGCAAACATTATAAACAAATTTAAATTGAAAAAAAAGTTAAACAAATTTAAGGGTGCCTAACAAAAATAACAAAGAACTCAAATAAAAAAATTACAAACTTTGTAAAGAAAATATGATGGAAAAAATATTGAAAAGTAAAAACAAACAAAAAAAGAAAAGGTAAAACTCAAATCATGAAGAAACATGACAAACGAACAGATTTCATTTATCAAAAATAAAGAAAAAAAAATAACACGAAAGCACAAAAAAACATAAAATATCGAAAATTAAGGTGAAATTTTGAATTTTTTTAAGCTGGCAGATTTTGAAAAAATATTTCTAAAAATGTAAAAAAAAAAATCTAGATTGACAAAAAATTTCAAGCAATTTCAAGGGTATAAAAATAACGAAAAATTAAAAAAAAAACAAAAATCACAAACTATGCAGAGAAAAAAATTGGCAAAGATGGCAAAAATTGACAAATAAAATTAAAGAGAAAAAATTTCAACATTGTTTTTGATTAGATTTTATTTAAATATTTATTTTTTGTTTAACTTTTTACTAACATTATTTTAAGTCTCTGCTCGTTATTTTTCTAAGATTTTCTTAAACTCTCTTAAACTCTTTTTCTCTGAATCAAAGCAATCGAAAGATTCCTTTTAATTCAACCACGGTATGGTGGTCAACACACCGTGGTTGAATTAAACGGAATCTTTCGATTGCTTTGATTCAGTTGAATCATTCAACCAAGTAGGCTCATACCACAATAGAGTCTTTTTCCCTCTTAATTAATTTTTTTGGCAATTTCTAGTATATTTTCATCACTTTTTCGTTTCCTTCAATTTTTTTCTAATAAACAAAAACTTAACAAAAATCATAAAAAATTTATAAGATCGACACTCAAATGGGGTTTTGAATTCTTCTTCTGTCAATATATTGATAAGCATTATGAATTATTTTCGGCTTAATTTACATTGGAAAATAGCTGAATTTTATTTGTTTGTTTTTGAAGTTTTTCAAGTTGATTTTAATTTTTTTTTCTGTTACTATTTTTAAACTTATCTTTTCTCTTTATTTTATATCTTATATCTTGGAGAAACTGTTTTCAAATGATTGAGAAATCATCTTCTTTAAAGATTTTATTTATTTTCCAAATAATATGTATCATAGTTTCAAATTTTCAAATTTTTATAAGTTTGTTTTTTTTTATCTCCTTTCTCTTTTACATAAATGTTTACAAGAAACTGGAAATAAAAAAAATCAATTATTTACGATAAAATTCAAAAAAAATCATTCCATCTGAATTGATTTTTGTCAGAATTGCAACCAGCCAAAACAATTCCACATTGAGGGCATTCAAGAAATTAAATAAAGGGCATTCAAGAAATAATGCAGAAGTGCGTTGAATAAAAAAAATCAGGAGTCATTTTCACAATTATGATCTTTGAATAATGTTGTAACCTGAGGAACGAAAGTTTGATTTGGGGAACCAAAAAATGTAAATTCGAAAATTTGGAAAATTTCTAGGTTTGAAAGATTTGTAATTCATTTTTCTGGCAATCCGAAATTTTGTTGGATAAAAGTTTTTAATTCGTCATATTGAAAACTTAGTTGAAAACTTTTGAGTATAAAGTAAAACTTATTTTCTTATTGACTGACTTATATGAGATTGAAAAAAAAACTAAAATTTTTGTCCTTTTAACTATGGTAAGAAGTTGAAATTTTGAAATGTCCTATCTCAAAATTGACCAGCAAAATTTAAAATCTGCAGTGCTGGCTGTAATTTTGGCTTTGAGATCGCTAACAAAGATTTCTAAATTCATAATATATCAAAATGTTTATCTGAAATTGCCACAATTGACCCATGTTTAGAGAGTTTAAGTCAAGTTTAATCCCACGATCACCTTCTAAAATCCTTTTCAACAGAAACCACACATTCACGCACACTAATCACTGGCACTGGATTGCAATCATTTTGGTCGAAGTTTGAACTATTTTCTACATGATCCTTTATTAGTTGGTGTTATTTTAACTGTCACTAGTAACTGTTGATCCCACTCATTTTTGGTCCACGTAAATCACACTACAGTTTCGTTTCCGATCGATTCTCCCACTATCCATGGTTAAGGTTCCGGATCCCATTCCTGTTCTGTTAACGGGAAGGTCTATTTTATTGCTCCCAATGACGAACTATTTTGTCATCACTACTATCATTAGTACTAGAACTAGCACTAGTAGTAGTATTTGTAAAAAGGCGTTTTAAAAAAGAAAAGCACTCGCGCCGTTGTTCGCACGAACCCATCACGACGATTCTTGGGGTCGCACACGAGAGATGTTAACACGGTAACGGTCTTGGGCTTACTGTTGCCTGCCAAGAATGCTTTCCTCACAACCCACAGCCGGAATCCGACGAAGTTTGATGACGACAACAACGAGAGGAAGATCGGAGAAAAACGTGTGCTTCAAGTTCCATCCCCCCTTTCCAGTCATCCCCCCTTACCAGGTTGCATTACAATCAAACCGGAAAATAACAGAAGCCAGCCGGCTCCCAGCTACCCCACCAAATCAGTTGTTGGAGCTTTCGGGAGAGTTGGAAAACTCCACGTGCCAAGCCAATGGAGAAACTTTTTCGGCGCGAAAATTCTGGGAGAGAGCTTTTGATACAATTTCGAGAGCATGAATTTGAGAGAGCTTCCATTCTCGAGTAAGCGAGAAAGCAATCTCCAAACCGAAACTTTTCCTGAAGCTGATTGACTAACTGGGTGCCACAGCGCGATGATGAAGCTTTCATTAGTTTCCCATTTTTGCCACCCCGGAGGGCAGCAGCAATGATTTATTGATGGGTTGCCAGAACGAACAGTTTCTGTGGAATTAAGCCTCAGGAAAAATGGATTGGAAATAATATTGAAAGTAGAAGCAAGAACCGAAAGTCATAAACCAATTTATTGTTTTGAAATTTCAAAGTTCTAGAATTTTCTTCCGGTTAAAATGATAATTTTCCCGGTATTTAATATACTCATTTTTGTTATTTAAAATCATTGTGAATAGGAAAAAATCAACGCAATGCCGTTACAATTAAGGAAATTTTGACAGTTTTGACAATTTTGACAATTTTGACAGTTTTGACAATTTTGACAATTTTGACAATTTTGACAATTTTGACAATTTTGAAAATTTTGACAATTTTGACAATATTGACAATATTGACAATTTTGACAATACTGACAATATTGACAATTTTGTCAATTTTGACAATTTTGACAATTTTGACAATTTTGACAATTTTGACAATTTTGACAATTTTGACAATTTTGACAATTTTGACAATTTTGACAATTTTGACAATTTTGACAATTTTGACAATTTTGACAATTTTGACAATTTTGACAATTTTGACAATTTTGACAATTTTGACAATTTTGACAATTTTGACAATTTTGACAATTTTGACAATTTTGACAATTTTGACAATTTTGACAATTTTGACAATTTTGACAATTTTGACAATTTTGACAATTTTGACAATTTTGACAATTTTGACAATTTTGACAATTTTGACAATTTTGACAATTTTGACAATTTGGACAATTTTGACAATTTTGACAATTTTGACAATTTTGACAGTTTTGACAATTTTGACAATTTTGACAATTTTGACAATTTTGACAATTTTGACAATTTTGACAATTTTGACAATTTTGACAATTTTGACAATTTTGACAATTTTGACAATTTTGACAATTTTGACAATTTTGACAATTTTGACAATTTTGACAATTTTGACAATTTTGACAATTTTGACAAATTTGACAATTTTGACAATTTTGACAATTTTGACAATTTTGACAATTTTGACAATTTTGACAATTTTGACAATTTTGACAATTTTGACAATTTTGACAATTTTGACAATTTTGACAATTTTGACAATTTTGACAATTTTGACAATTTTGATAATTTTGACAATTTTGACAATTTTGACAATTTTGACAATTTTGACAATTTTGACAATTTTGACAATTTTGACAATTTTGACAATTTTGACAATTTTGACAATTTTGACAATTTTGACAATTTTGACAATTTTGACAATTTTGACAATTTTGACAATTTTGACAATTTTGACAATTTTGACAATTTTGACAATTTTGACAATTTTGACAATTTTGACAATTTTGACAATTTTGACAATTTTGACAATTTTGACAATTTTGACAATTTTGACAATTTTGACAATTTTGACAATTTTGACAATTTTGACAATTTTGACAATTTTGACAATTTTGACAATTTTGACAATTTTGACAATTTTGACAATTTTGACAATTTTGACAATTTTGACAATTTTGACAATTTTGACAATTTTGACAATTTTGACAATTTTGACAATTTTGACAATTTTGACAATTTTGACAATTTTGACAATTTTGACAATTTTGACAATTTTGACAATTTTGACAATTTTGACAATTTTGACAATTTTGACAATTTTGACAATTTTGACAATTTTGACAATTTTGACAATTTTGACAATTTTGACAATTTTGACAATTTTGACAATTTTGACAATTTTGACAATTTTGACAATTTTGACAATTTTGACAATTTTGACAATTTTGACAATTTTGACAATTTTGACAATTTTGACAATTTTGACAATTTTGACAATTTTGACAATTTTGACAATTTTGACAATTTTGACAATTTTGACAATTTTGACAACTTGGACAATTTTGACAATTTTGACAATTTTGACAATTCGGACAGTTTTGACAATTTGGACAATTTTGACAATTTTGACCATTTTGACAATTTTGACCATTTTGACAATTTTGACAATTTTGACAATTTTGACAATTTTGACAATTTTGACAATTTTGACAATTTTGACAATTTTGACAATTTTGACAATTTTGACAATTTTGACAATTTTGACAATTTTGACAATTTTGACAATTTTGACAATTTTGACAATTTTGACAATTTTGACAATTTTGACAATTTTGACAATTTTGACAATTTTGACAATTTTGACAATTTTGACAATTTTGACAATTTTGACAATTTTGACAATTTTGACAATTTTGACAATTTTGACAATTTTGACAATTTTTTGACAATTTTGACAATTTTGACAATTTTGACAATTCTGACAATTCTGACAATTTTGACAATTTTGACAATTTTGACAATTTTGACAATTTTGACAATTTTGACAATTTTGACAATTTTGACAATTTTGACAATTTTGACAATTTTGACAATTTTGACAATTTTGGCAATTTTGACAATTTTGACAATTTTGACAATTTTGACAATTTTGACAATTTTGACAATTTTGACAATTTTGACAATTTTGAAAATTTTGACAATTTTGACAATTCTGACAATTTTGACAATTTTGACAATTTTGACAATTTTGACAATTTTGACAATTTTGACAATTTTGACAATTTTGACAATTTTGACAATTTTGACAATTTTGACAATTTTGACAATTTTGGCAATTTTGACAATTTTGACAATTTTGACAATTTTGACAATTTTGACAATTTTGAAAATTTTGACAATTTTGACAATTTTGACAATTTTGACAATTTTGACAATTTTAACAATTTTGACAGTTTTGTCAATTTTGTCAATTTTGAAAATTTTGACAATTTTGGCAATTTTGACAATTTTGACAATTTTGACAATTTTGACAATTTTGACAATTTTGACAATTCTTACAATTTTGACAATTTGTACAATTTTGACAATTTTGACAGTTTTGTCAATTTTGTCAATTTTGACAATTTTGACAATTTTGACAATTTTGACAATTTTGACAATTTTGACAATTTTGACAATTTTGACAATTTTGACAATTTTGACAATTTTGACAATTTTGACAATTTTGACAATTTTGACATTTTTGACAATTTTGACAATTTTGACAATTTGACAATTCTTACAATTTTGACAATTTGTACAATTTTGACAATTTTGACAATTTTGACAATTTTGACAATTTTGACAATTTTGACAATTTTGACAATTTTGACAATTTTGACAATTTTGACAATTTTGACAATTTTGACAATTTTGACAATTTTGACAATTTTGACAATTTTGACAATTTTGACAATTTTGACAATTTTGACAATTTTGACAATTTTGACAATTTCGACAATTTCGACAATTTCGACAATTTTGACAATTTTGACAATTTTGACAATTTGGACAATTTTGACAATTTTGAACAATTTTGACAATTATGACAATTTTGACAATTTATCAACAAAAATAAGGAAAAAAACCCTTTAATAAATTTTAAATCGTTTTTGAGGCTTCCTTAAAACATTGATGATTATAAAACTTGTCCATTAAATTTCATTCAGGAGGCATATATTAAAATAAATTTACAACCAAATTTGATTTTTTTGTTGTTTTATTTGCCAAACAAGGAAGTAAATCCGATCAAAATCTAAGCATTTTTCGATTGATTTCGATTTTGGAGTGGACTGATCCGAAATTTTTTATCAGCAAACCCGGTTAAAACCGGGCAATCAGGCATCCTTAGAATATAATTAATAGGAATTCCTGTCTGAAATTAAGATTTCGAAATCATGTCCAAATTCAGATTTTCAATTTCAATTCAGGTTCAAAATTCGGAAATCAAAATTAAAATTCAAAATTCCAATTAAGTTTCTGCTCAAAGTTAAGTATTAAAATCAAGTTCAAAATATCAATTTGAAAATTTTATTAGGGATTCAGATTGTGAGAGATAGTAGTTTCATAATTCTGATTGTTGATAAGAAATTGAAATTTTTTATCAATAGACAGGCGAAAATCGCAAATAATCGAAAAGATGTGAAGATTTTGAATATTGCGAACAATCTAGATCAAATTTTTAAAAAATATATAGCATTTTAATTATGAAATATGTTTTCAATGATAGTTTTTTGTTGATAAAAGAAATTGTACTGAATCTTCAAATTAATATTCAGTTGGGTTTTTTTTCTCAACGGTTTTTGAACATAATTTATACTGCAGATTTTTCAACAAGGTTTAAACTTAAATAATGAATTTAAATCGAGTATACAAGATTGAAGCCTTCGGGATCCTTCATTTATTTTTAAAAGCTTTGTAAAACAACTTTTAGAACTTATTTTAAAAAAGTAATAATTTTGAGGAAATATTTGTTAATTAAGAACAACTTAAACCTGAATAACGCAATACCTAGTAAACCACAATTTTTTAAAGAAAAAACATTATAGGAAATAAAATTGTCAAAAAACCACCCATGAGGGAGTTTTTCCTACGGTTGGATGCATTAATGCAATTAACATCCCACAAAATAGTTCCATTTGAAAAGACGGCAGTAAAAAAAAAGTCAAAGCACTGCAGCAGACTTTCGTCTGATTACTGCTCCACATTCTAATTACAGGACTTGTTGTTTTTTTCCTAGCATTTTTTATTTGGTATTACCACGCAAGAAAACCTTTAAATTGCTTTTAAATCTATTTATAATTGTTTTTGTAATGAGAGTATTCTCATCAAGCAGTTGTACAAAATAAATTGTCACGAAATTGAGACACCTCATCACTGAGAATACTTTCGTTTTTCTTGTGGTCAATTGTTCAGTAACAAGCTTTTAAAATGTCGATGGTGTTGGAAAAGATTTCTGTAAATAAGTAATTTGAAGTTTTTCATTGTTTTCTTATCATTTGACAGAATATTGAAATATGCAAAAAAAATTTAGGGATCATGTCCCTTTTAACTATTCGAATAAACCTTTATTAATTACCGAAACGAGGAACACGAGAAAAAAACTGAGTATATCCCTGAACCAATATGAATATGATATCAATTTCCTATGACATGTGGAAACTTTCTAGTTTTCCACCAATTAAAAAATTTGATGAATAAACATTCATACAGTGGAGTGATGAATCTAAAAATAGAATTTCCCTCTTGCAAAATAGATTTCAACTTCCGCTTGACCGGAAAAGCTTGCAGCAACTGAGAGTTTTCTTCCATTAAAACAAAATAATTGGCGCAAAAACAATACCACATTTTTCCCCCTTCTAGTTCCCCTAACAAGATATTCAACATTTTTAATGTTTCTTTTTATTTTTGAAACCTTCCTTCCGTGCACTTCTCAAGTGTTGCAGCTGCTAATGATGGCCGGAAGGTAATCCGAGGGAAAATTGTGAGAAGGCGGCGGCTCACTTCACGTTTTCCGTTTGTTTTCCGGTTTTGCTGTTTTTTTTATTATGTTGTTTTTTTTTTGGGTTCATGAACTTTCTGAGAATGCATTTGCTTGCCAAGACAATATAATTTTTTTTGATTTTTTTCTTCAATTATTGTCTTCTAAAATTTGTGGTTTTAAAAATCAAAACTTAAAACTCGAATTCCGAAATCAAAATTAAAAATTCAGAATTCAAAGTCAAAGTCAGGTATCAGAACTCAGATTCCAGAATTGAAAATTAGACGTTGAGAGAACCCCTCAATTTTGAATTGTAAAACAACAGCTATAATAGCTTTGAATGCAATAATTGTGTCACTTTTACCCAACCTATCAATTACGTTAATTCAAAGGCATTCCAACATGGCAGTCAGTCGGGTACCAATTTGAACTGTTGTTGAATTCTTTAAAAGCTTGCATCGAATTCCGTGTGGCAAACGTGACTTTTTGTTTGAAGCGCCACCCCCAAACAAAGAAAAACCCTTCCAACCCCCTCTTTGGGTGATGATTCTGTTGGTTTATGATTTCCTTTGCTTCCTCCCACACTTTCCAACCCCCGTCCATCAGCAAAGAAATGTTCACGTTTTTTTCAGTTCCTTCCTGCTACCGTTTCAAGAAAGGCGGAAAAGGACTTTCCAACTCAAAGGTGTAAAGTCGATTGTTATTTCCGTTTGTTGTTTTGTGTTGTTCCTGCCTTTTTTGTTCGCTTTTTCCTCTGTTGTTGTTTTTACTTTTTCCACCCCCTACCCTGGCGCAGATGGAATTGTGTCGTGTTGTCGTCAGCTCGAGAATGGTGTTTTTTGTTTGTCTATTTGTAAATTATACAAACCATTGAAGCTTTTCTTCTCCTTTCATTTGGCCGCGTTTGGCCGGAAGAACTGTTGCGTTTTTTTATGTTTTTTGCTCGTGTTTGCGCCGATCGTCGTCGTCGTCGTGCAGGGCAATTGTCCTTTAGAGGGAAACATTTCGCGCTTGAGATTGCTGAGGTTCTGAAGGAATTCCCCCGCCAAAAAAACGCCCTCACCTCATGTTTCTGAATGGGTTTTGAAAAAGTGTCAAGTAGAAGAAGTGAACCTTTAGAAATGTGCAGGTAAAAATTAGGTTTCAGGCAATTGTTGAATGGTAGGAAAATAACCGACCATTTTATTGTCCTTGTCACGTAGAAAGGCTTGACACGTTAAGGTAAATAAAATAAAATACTTTTTGTTATTATTTTTATAAGCTGAGTCATAGAGAAAAAAAAATAAGGGCTAAAATGATGGTGAGGTTAGATTTCTTTTAAATTTGAGTTCAAAACAACGGATAGAAATAAGTCTCAAAAGTCAATAAAATACAGTCATAGTATTTTTATTAACTACTACATTGCGGAGGATTTCACTGACCAAGTATTTCAAGCTGAAAAAACAAGTGCAAATTTTATAATTATTGCCCCTAGCTATAGGTCAAAGCATTTCTTCGAATAAATAAAATCGGAAGTGGATCAATATCAACGATTGAGACGGGTGAGAAAATCGCACATGAGAAGCAGGTGTCAAAATTAGAGAACGAAGTAATTGAATGAGACATTGAAACTTTTTTCTTTTTCAAGAATGATGTGAAGGTTGTCGCCATTTTTGGAATGTTTTGGAATTAAAAAAAATAAAAACAAACACATGTCAAGTTTTGAAATGACTTTTACCCGAAAATTGGTACCTACGTTCAATGGAATCAATGGAATTGAATGAATTAAATTTTTAGATGCCGAATTTCAAGGCAGACTTTTATGGCAAAACTATACCAAATTTTTTATATCATGCTATCATCATTGAAAGTAAGAATTTGGTATCATTTTGCCTGAATACATTTGAACCACAGTTTTCCTATATGGACATTAGGCCGCTCCAAAAATTGACTTTTTGCTCCCAAAGGTTTTTCAATGCTATTTGAGTCACCAAGAATTAGTGTAAAATTTTAGATGATTTGGTTAATTCCTGAATTAGTGGAACGCGTTTAAATTTTAAATGGAAATTGGTAAGGGAGAAGAAATTTTTTCATATAAATTCAAATAAGCTGGAAATGAATTATTGGTTTTGACTATTCTCAAAGTTCTTTTTTTTGCTAACATGAAAATAAGATAAGAAATTCATGAAAAAAGTTATATCAATTTAAAATAAAAAATCTGAATCCATTGAAATGTGTTAAAAAATGGCAGTCTTTGCTCTCTAGAGCTTTCCATAATTTCATGAAATATTTTTGCCGAGGTTTTATGAATTAACAATCTTATTGGCTATGTAAAGCAGTTTTTTGTTATTTTCCATTTTCATCCTTCAGTAAAATAGCTTTCTAATGAGCAGTTAAAAGGTTAAAATTTAAAAAAAAAACACATTTTGAAAAACTTTTTTTTGTAACAAGGTTTATCTTTTCACGGGCACAGAATGGGTTTGTGGTTTATTTACATGAAATGTTCTGCAAGAATCTAGGATAATTAATTATCATAAGTTTTTTTAACTTACAATGCCTCTCTGGAGATTTTAGAATGAAATATTTTGTTTTCCCAAACAAATCTCCATACAAAATTAAAACTCGTCGCTAGTTCGAGACTCAATGCATTGCATCAAAAAAATTTATTGCTATTTCCAGTAATCAAAATAACCAAAAAAAGTCATGGGAGATGTTAAAATTTATAAACTCAAAATTTACATACCAAGCTTGCAGCTGTCCAATGAACACCGTAATCCTGTCAAGTGTAAGTTTGACTGAACCTTAATAATACCTCGTTTTACCACCATTCTTAGATGATTTTTTTAGAGCACAGCCGAATGTCCATAAAAAATATCGTTTTGAAATAGCTAATAGTATTTTAATGTATTGAAAAAGATTTAAACACAATATTGAATTATTCTAAAAATTCGGAGGCATATGTGAGAGGACTATTATTTAGCTCATAATACGATAAAGAAATGCATACACATAAGTGAACTCCCAAACACATGAATTCAATAACTAGAGTGTATTAGTTAGTAAGTTAGTACATTGACCGACATAATTGACTGCATTATTAAGCAAAACATTGCACTATGAGGAAAAAAGTGTACAAACCGCGAAGAAATTCAATATCTTTCGTCCTACATGACCCAAATCTATGAAATTATACTTTCCTATTGTGAAAATTTCCGGAAAATCGATTGGACATAGTTTCAAACGCCGCACAAGCTAACGAACGGAGATATAGTGCCTTTTTAACCCCTAATCCCCCTATATTTTGTAAACATTCCAGAAAAACACTGATTTGAACCAGAGAAATTTGAACGAAAACAGACCTATCGTGTGTATTTTTTTTTTCGATAAATCGAATGAAGGCTGTTTTGGCCCCCGCACGCTTCAGAAAATGGAGTTATGGCTGTTTTACCTTCAATTCTCCTACATTTTCAAATTGTTAAGAAAACGCAAGTTCGGACTTACAATTGTGAATCTATTGAAACGTATCTTGTGTGATTTTTTTCCGAGGAATCCAATGAAGGTTGTTTGAGCCACCGCACGCTTCAGAAAATGGAGTTATGGCTGTTTTAACCCTCAATTCCCCTACATTTTTCAATGATTTCAGAAAAAAGCATGTTCGGACTTGAATATTTTGGACCAAATGAGTTGTATCCTATGTAATTTTTTCCGGGGAAGGCTGTTTGAGCCACTGCACGTATTGGAAACAGAAGTTATTGCTGTTTTACCCTCAATTTCCCTACATTTTTCCAATAGCTCAGAAAGCATGTTCGGACTTGAAAATTTTGAACCAAATGGAACGTATCATGTGTGATTTTTTTCGAGGAATGCAACGAAGCCTATTTCACAAACCGTACGCATCGGAAACAGGAGTTATGGCTGTTTTACCCTCAATTCCCTTTCATTTTTCAAGAAAATCAGAAAAACCATGATCGGACTTGATAATTTTGAAACAAACGAGACTTATATTATGAAATTTTATCCAAAGAATCCAATGAAGGCTGAATGATTTCAGAAAAAATGTAGGCGAATTGAGGGTAAAAACAGCCATAACTCCATCTTTCAAAGCGTGCGGTGGTTCAAACAGCCTTCATTCGATTCCTCGAAAAAAAATCACAAAATACAACCCATTTGGTTCAAAATTATCAAGTCTCAACATGCTTTTTCTGAGCTTATTGAAAAATGTTGGGCAATTGAGGGTAAAACAGCAATGGCTGTTCCAGCCTGTTCCCAATGCGTGCGGTGGCTCCAATAGGCTTCATTGGATTCCTCGGAAAAAATCACATAGTATCCAACCCATTTGGTTCAAAATTTTCAAGTCCGACCATGCTTTTTTCTGAAATCATTGAAAAATGTAGGGGAATTGAGGGTAAAAACAGCCATAACCATCATGTAGGGCGAAAGATATTGAATTTCTTCGCGGTTTGTACACTTTTTTCCCCATTGTGCATTGGGAAGATTGAGGAAAAATTTTCACTATTGATTGAAAATGGTTTGCTTAACTTCAGATTATTTTTCAAATCTCGTGAAATTTTCAGATAACTGCCCATGAGTTTCAAATAGTGTCGTTTCTTTGTTACATATTTACTGTCATTTTTAACTCTAAACATCGAGTTCTCTCACAAAAAAAACTTTTTTTAAATTTAGTATTTTATTCATGTTTCAAAAATTATCAAAATCTAACAATCATTTTCCTTACAGAAACTGGCTATTTTTCCAATTTAGGTCGACCAAACTTTTGAAAATATAGCCCTATTTGTTGGATTTGGGAATTTCTGGGATTTTCCAACCGCTTCCCGGGATACGTGAAATGCCGAATTTTCTTAATTCCCGGGAACCTTCCGGGACACCTTAAGCACAGCGATGCCGTTTTTTGGTTTCAAATGAGATCAAACTTTGGAACGTTGTGCTTTCAAAATTTCTTGAAAAAGGCTGGCTAAACGAGGTTTCAAAATACATAAATGAACGAAAGGAAAATGAACGCCTAATATTGGCATTGAATAAACTTCAGTCTGACTGCACATATTGTCACATCTATTTTTAAGTTATGCCAAATAGCCGTACGCAATAAAAAACCCTCTTATAAAATATGGTCTCTTCTTTGAAAAGCTCTTTATCTTAAACTTACATGGGAGCTCCCCCATCTTTTCCAATTTTATCCCCCACTGCTTGAAGAATGTAGGCTGATTTACCCAGCTCGAGTTTACATAAATTTCTAATTGAAAGAAAAAGATTCGCATATTGGAATTTATTGCATATTGTACTTTACGGAGATACAATATTGAAAACCGATCAAAAGCGTGAATCAGGACAGTTTTTTGAGTATATTCCTAAAATTCTGTATTATGAGCACATCCAGCTCCTGATTAGCTTTAGATGGTGTATTTTTTGGAGTTGAAAAAATGAGCTATAGAAATATGTAAAAAAAACGATGAAATGGATTTTTAAAAACCATTTTCAATCAGCTTTTTCATCATCCTCACCCTTTGAAGCAGTTTGAATATCTATCCTTTTTGCGCCAAAATTATGTTAAAAAATGTTTCGCCATAAGCCAACATAACAGCTTGAAGTTTTCCCAAACAGCACTTGACATGGTATGAAAATTATCGATTTTATACAGTGCAGATTTCTTTCTTTAAATAAATTTATTCAAGCAAAAAATATAAATATTTAAAAAAAATGTGAGCTGCATCACTAAATGAATTTTCAGCGTTTTTTATTTTCTCTTTGAAAGTCAAATATTAAAACGTTGGCAAAAACAATTTTTTAAGTTAACATTTGTCCCGTATATTGGGACAAGTGTAAATGCAAAGCATATTTTCAGATGCGTCAGAGTAAAGGGTTCAAAATGGATTTAATGCGCATTTCTTTTTGTATGTTTTATCAAGTTTCATTGATATATCTGCAGTATTCCGCTTCAGTTTCAACATTCGGAATACCCCTCCTGGTCTTTCCAACATATTGAATCATTTTGAAGATGAATTTCTTGAAAGTTCGAAGTTTGCCCGTGCCTAACCGTGTAAGTTAACAGGAGGAAATATTGTTTCTAACACTTTGGCCCTTATTCTGCGCCGCGCATGAGGTGACGATTGTCACCTCACCTCGAGTCACCGTGAGATTTGTCACCTTATTCCCGGAGTCGTTGTGGGTAAAGTGACAGAGGTTTACTCTAGGTGAGTGACCGAATGAACACATCTGTCAAAATGGTAGAATTTTGCTGGTGTTGTTTGGATTTTGCTCTCGCTTCGGATTTTCCGAAGTAAGTTTTTAGAATTTCGGGTTAGAATTTCGGTTCGAAAATGGCCATCATCGGATGGTACGGTTACAGCAAGCTGCTTCAGGAAGAAAAACGGACGATTTGTGCGACGTAAGTGGAAATTTCGTTCATCAAAGCTAAGTTCGGATCTGGGTCATATTGCCGGGGAAAAAAAATCAGATGCCGACGGCTGCTGCTCCAAAAACCCAGCGCACAAAAAGGCGGTGTTTGTTAAACATTTCCAAAGGTTTATCAGGTATGTAAAATAATTTGTGTTTTGTACCTGAAACTGTTCGATCATCCAAGAGAAGTTAAGTTTTTTTTTCGTTTTCAGTAATGGCGAATGCTGCCGGTTTATATATTTTCCTCAACTGAAGTTACCCCCGTGGCATGCCGGAAGTTGTTTCGCCTGCCAGATAGGAGATCATGGAATGCCGAGCATTTATCGAAACCAACGAAATAGCAGCAGCAGCATCAGATTCAAACGACAAATTTCGGTCACATAAACCTAAATCCGGTTTCTTTGCATAGCATATTATTAAAAAGTGAAAATAAAATTAAAAGTACTATAATATTTGAATTCCAAAGTTTTCGTCATTTCATCGTTTTAACGTTTTGAAAAACAAACTTCAATTAAATCTGAATTTTAGATTTCATTAGAAGATCATACTTTCCATTCAGTATTCCAATCCAAATTACATATTTGAGATAGCAATGAAAAAGTTTCAATATATTTAAAAATCATATTTGCTAATAAATTTGCTTAATTTTATTTCCAAAACTATCATTCATTAGTATAATTAACCATTTAGAGCCTAACATTGTGATTTACATGAATTCTCGATTAAATTTCTATCTCGTCACCACCTGAAAAGGTACCGACAATTGTCACCTAAAATCGTCACCCGAATGCGACGATTCTCACCCACGGTGACTACGAGAATAGGGTAAGAACTCACAAAGTTCATCCGAAGTGACGTTCCTCACCTAAACCGACTGTTGGAATAGAGTGACTTGGGTGACTCTACTATCGTCACGTCACTCGAGGCGCAGAATAAGGGCCTTTAAGGGTATACTAAAAAAATTTCATACAAATGTTGCTTCCAGTTGAATATCAGTTCTATAATCTCACTTTTCAAAAACGAAGCGGATCAAAAGTCTCTTTTATGCAGCCATGTAACTCAAAAACACTTTTCATGTTAAGTACGTACTTGAATTAGTATGTAAGCAAAAAATACGATGTTTTTTCAGAGTTTTTTAAAATAAAAAGCTCCCATTTTCATTTCTAAATTCGTTTCGGTTGTGTTTTTGGGCCGAATTAAAAATTTCTTGAAGAAAACCTATTTTTTTATTTTTTTTATAACAGATGAAAACTGAACGTTTGTGTTTCGTGAATGAAATTTTTTTCGAAAAATGAGTTCCCTCACTTTTGGTCAATAAAAACCAGTATTTTTCACTGATATCTTTCACTTATGCACACGTCAGTCCTATCTTATCCAATTTAAAGAAAAGGCTCTTGATCAGTTCATGTGTCGGATCGGATTTTTTATCTTCTTTAAATTTAAATGGCGCTTGATAAAACTTCAGCTAAGTACATTTTTACATGTTCAACAAAATGTTTCCGATCTACCTCTATAGAATACATCTTTTTCATATTTCTGTTATCAATATGATTCGAAAATAACCTTGTAGGCGAAATGGGTTAACTAATTGTATGCAGATTCTTTACTTTCTGTATTTTTTTTCAATTGTCCGCAAAGTGTCCGCATTATCTCATTAGCATCAGAACTAAATTCATATTTTTTAGATAACCAATGCTACCTACATCAACACGAACTGAATATGGAAGTATTCTTGCAAATCTTTCAATTGGTTTTGATTCGATTGATAAAATACGAATCCGTGGCACATCTAGGCGTCATTTATTTCCACGTGCAGTGTACAATTAAGCAATAAAAAACATATCTAGGTTGCATATCGCCCCCACGTGCATAAGAAATATAGGTACTTGGTTGAGAAATAGGCGCCTAATTGTTATATTTTTCCAGCGATCAATGGACAGTATATTTTGGTAACTATCCCGAGCAGACTTTGATGCCAAAAATTGAAAGCAAATTGAGACCATAATAAGGTGTTGACAGCTAACTGATAACATCTTTTGATGTTGACTTTCGAATGAGCAGCAAAATACGGCGTTGTTGAGGTATCAACAATTTCCATCTGATAGCAATAGGAAACCAAAGGAAGGTATTAACAGCAAAATTTAAGCAAAGATTGGTGTAGAATTAAATTCAATAGCAAATTTAGGCATCATTGAGATGTTTAATTTTTTTAATGAAATATTAACCTACGACCAAAATAATGGCATATTCACTGTAAAACAAACGCAATAGCAAGATAAGAGATTCCCTAATTCTAAAAATACACTGAAAATGAAATACATATTAGCCATCATTGATGAAGAATTCCTCCATTAAAAACAACGCATCATCAAGGTGTTCTGCTTGTTATAAGTACTAACATCAAAGCGATACTTAATATAAAATTTTTGATGTCTTTAATTTAAATTTTTCTTTAAACTAACTTATTCTTTGATTAACTTAGTATACTTTTTCAAAAATGTTTGCATTTCAATCTTCTATTATTTTGACATAATTTTTAAGGAATTTCATGGAATTTTCCATAAATCTAGAAATTTCATTCTATTGGTATGTAAGCGAAATGTTTTAATTTAGCTTGTATAGAGAAAATTCATAAAAAACTGTTAAAATTTGGAAGAAATGTTTCTATGTTTCACACTTAAACTTGTATAACTTTCAAGCTTGAATAAAAGTTTATGAAAATATTGTTATTCAAACGTCTTGAATAACTAAAAACAATTTTTGTTACATTACATAATGCATGTTTTAAACACCTTTGTATAGACTATTATATTTGGGCTTATTTTGAGACCAAATTTTTTAGTTACTCTAAAAAAAATTGAAATGGATATTTGTATTGTTTTGTGTTATTTTTGGATTATTTTAAACTTTTTTGATTAATATTACAATCGTTTTTATTAATTATTGGGCCTCTGTTAAATTTTTCGTTACAGGAAGGCTAATTATTTGGTTAATTTTATCATTTTTATTTTTTCGTTTTAATAAAAGGTTTATTTGTGGTAGCTTTGTGTCTCTTTAGTCAATTTTGAAAGTTTTGTGAGTTATTTCCAGGTTGATTCGTAAGACAGTTTTGTGATATTCTAGAGTTTAAGATATGATTTACGATTGTGATCAAAAATTAAGTTTGAATCATATCAATTTTATTTTTTTCAGAATTTGAGTAACTATTCCGTCATTCTTTGAACTTTTTTTGAAATTTCTGGATGATTCCTCAATAAATTGGATGTTATTTTTGGATCTTTGTAAAAAATTTAAGGGGCATTCTTCGGCCATTTTAAGGACATTTAAGAATAATTTTAGGGTTGAGTTCAATGTAGATTTAAAGTCAAGTTTGAGTCATATTTTTAACATGTTTATTTTATTTCGACAATGTTAAGTTTTAGATTTTTTTTTTATCATTTCTGTGTTGTTATGTGCCTGGCAACTGGATCTCGAATGAGGAACTACATCGCCGGTGTCATCAAAGGGCGCTAGAAATCGAGATTCGAGAACGTAAGTGGAGATGGATTGGGCACACGCTGCGAAAAGATGAAAACGAGATTTGCAGAGAGGCGCTAGATTGGAATCCAGAAGGTCATCGAAGAAGAGGCAGGCCCAGAAACTCGTGGCGGCGAAGCCTAGCCGCTGAAATCCGAACTGTCGACGAAAATCTTGACTGGGACCAGGTGAAGACGCTGGCTCCGGATCGTCAACAGTGGAGGTCTTTTACCACGGCCCTATGCACCGGAGGATCGGCGCGGGATCATTAAGTAAGTAAGTAAGTAAGTAAGTGTGTTGTTATGTAGGTTTTTTCGCCAAATTTTAACGTTATTGTTAGTGAAATTTAGTTTATTTTTTAGTAATATTTGGTCGATTTCGGTTGAATTTAAGGCTCTATCTTAAGCTTGACGGATTGCCAGGTTTTATTTGGATTTGCCTGAATATTCAATACAAAATTTAGGAAGAGTTTGGTCCTGCCTGTAGTCTGGATTTCGTTAAAAAATGCCCAGATTTAATCAGTTTATTTACAAAACCAAACAAAAAAGAACAAGAATTCTGTTGTAAATTTTTTAAATTTTTGCGTTCAAAACCATTTTTTTCGCGAGTTTGAAAAAAATAATCATGAAAGCTTTTCTTTTAAATCCTGAAATACTCTAAAAAATCAGCACATAAGTTTTTTTTTTCAAAATAATTTTTCTTCAAATGATTTTTTTCTTGATTTTTGTTCAGTAATTCCTGAGTTCGACAATTTTGCAATTAAATGGCCAGATCTTGCTTGGTTTTTGGGCAAAATAGCCTGGATTTGTCTGGCCCGGATACGTGCTAAAAACTTCTGACAACCTTAGTCTATCTTTAGATAATTTATCAATAATTGATAAACATGTTGAGATGTTGGTTCATATTTGGGTATCTTTAGATCAAGTTTATGTTTATTTAAGGGTTTTTTTTTGTAAACTGCTTATGAATCAGTTGGAAAATATTCGTGAATATCGTATTCGTATCGTATTCGTATCGTATTCGTATCGTATTCGTATCGTATTCGTATCGTATTCGTATCGTATTCATATCGTATTCATATCGTATTCGTATCGTATTCGTATCGTATTCGTATCGTATTCGTATCGTATTCGTATCGTATTCGTATCGTATTCGTATCGTATTCGTATCGTATTCGTATCGTATTCGTATCGTATTCGTATCGTATTCGTATCGTATTCGTATCGTATTCGTATCGTATTCGTATCGTATTCGTATCGTATTCGTATCGTATTCGTATCGTATTCGTATCGTATTCATATCGTATTCGTATCGTATTCGTATCGTATTCGTATCGTATTCGTATCGTATTCGTATCGTATTCGTATCGTATTCATATCGTATTCATATCGTATTCGTATCGTATTCGTATCGTATTCATATCGTATTCGTATCGTATTCGTATCGTATTCGTATCGTATTCGTATCGTATTCGTATCGTATTCGTATCGTATTCGTATCGTATTCGTATCGTATTCGTATCGTATTCGTATCGTATTCGTATCGTATTCGTATCGTATTCATATCGTATTCGTATCGTATTCGTATCGTATTCGTATCGTATTCGTATCGTATTCGTATCGTATTCGTATCGTATTCATATCGTATTCATATCGTATTCGTATCGTATTCGTATCGTATTCGTATCGTATTCGTATCGTATTCGTATCGTATTCGTATCGTATTCGTATCGTATTCGTATCGTATTCGTATCGTATTCGTATCGTATTCGTATCGTATTCGTATCGTATTCGTATCGTATTCGTATCGTATTCGTATCGTATTCGTATCGTATTCGTATCGTATTCGTATCGTATTCGTATCGTATTCGTATCGTATTCGTATCGTATTCGTATCGTATTCGTATCGTATTCGTATCGTATTCGTATCGTATTCGTATCGTATTCGTATCGTATTCGTATCGTATTCGTATCGTATTCGTATTGTATTCGTTCAGTTTCGGTATGTTATTTGGATAGAAGATTGAAGAGTTGTAGGAAATTAGAAGTATATCAACAAAGCTTCAGTTTTTTTTTTCAGACTTAATTTGTACCTAATAGCTATTTTCATTGAGATGAATGTGTTCATTAACCAAATGTTATCTTAATCTGAAATAAATCTACTCGTCACAAGATGAACATGTCACATCATAAGGAGGCTTTCAGGAGAGATTGCCTTTTATGATAACATAACCGGGATATTTGAGCGATGGGATTTATAGATTATGAATGGAGTGCCGGAAATATTCGCAACACATACCTACCTACCAGTTGACTAACGACTTCCTCCTTTACTTGGCATAGACCAGGGAAAGGAAGCAATAATTAATGTCTTATTTAATATCTTATTCAATGATGGTTCCTTTCCAAAGATGGACGCGACATTTTCCAACAACAACAACAGCTGCCGGAATCCGGAGCCGGTTGGAGAAATTCCTGAACCCTTGAGCTAGCTCACAAATTTCAAAAGGTTGTAGTTCAAAATACAGTTTATAAAAATAATTTTTCAACAAATCGTTATATGAGAAACAAAAACCTTTCGATTTGTTTGAATTTTCTTATTTTTAAAGTTCGATAAACCAATTCGAAAAATCTCACTCCAAAATCATTCCGAAACATCATCATCATCCAACCAGGCAATAAACTCCGCTCGGAAATGGGCCGGGAGTCAGCTGTCCGAAATGTCTGAATAATGTATTCTTCAATTCTGCCTAAAGCTGTATCGATCGGCCAGGCAGCGAATTTCGACACGGCCATTCACTTTCCCTAACCACCATCCTCCATACGAAATAGGAAAGGACCAATGAATGAGTCCATCTGGTTTTCTGGAGGGCAGATTGGTTTCACAGCCCCATAAAGATGCTCCCACAGCTCCATTAGAGGAGAAACTCCTTAATCCCCAGCCTCGTTTATTGGTGGAAGGGAGTGTGTGTGAGTGTGTATGTTAAGGAATGAGTGTGTGTGAATGTCGCTTTATTGTTTCCAAACTCGACTAACTATAAAGCTAGAAGAGGACGCGCGCCATCTCGGAATCCTAATGGGATCAAATTGTGTGATAATGAAGTTGATCCCTTTTTCAAAATCGCCCGGAGTCTCGGAGCTTTTCAGCGATGGCATTCTGAAGAAGTGTTGTGGCTTAAGGGAGCTTTGTAGCTGTAGTTGGCTAGTTTAGCAGACGACATAAATTTGTCATTCGGTTAATAAAATTTATGGCGGAGTCAAATTTTAATGATCCTTTTTTTATTTGTGATGGACTTATAATGGTGGTACCATATCAGCAAAAGATCAGAAGTTTAATCCAACGATGTATGAATTAAATTACAAAGAGTCGATTAAATTTTTAGTTTCTATAACATAAATTTTGTTTTTTATTCTAATTTTTCAATTGAAAGAACTCATATTTTAAGCTAAAGAGCGATTTGAAGTTATTAATAATTTGTATTTTTCTTCAATCGTATGGTTGATTACACATCTGGATACAAAATTAAAATTTTCCCAATTAGTAGTAATTTATACCGATCAATTTAAAACAGACGTTAAAAATATTGCATCAATGAATGGCACAAAATTTTATTTACCGCAAACTAAGTTATCAGGGAAAAAACCATTTTTTAAATAGATATACATATTTAAATCAAATCAGAAATATGGAGAGTATTTTAAAAAAATGTAACACTTTGTTTTGTGAATAACTTTCGAATTCATGGACGGAAATTGATGAAATTTTCAGTGAAGCTGCGTAGTAATATAATTATTCTATGCTAGCTTAACGGCATTTCGATGAACGTTATGACGAAAAATTCTTAAAAGAAGAACTAAAAATAATAATGTTTAAATATGCAAAATTTGGTGTCATTCTGTCAAGTGGCTTTTGAGAAGCGTCAAATGAAGAAATTTTTCGACTTTAACTTTTTCTGTACTACGGTTGCTATTTATATAACATACTATGAAGCACCCTTTTTCCAAAAATAGCTATTTTATGTTAACTGAAGCTCGACCTTCAAAAATAAATAAAAATATTGACTTTGATCGAACTTTTGATAAATTTAGCCAATTGTCCATCTTTGGCAATCAACAACATATTTGAATTCTTATCACTTTACCACTCTTTTCACGTAATGTCACGATTCTAGATCCAACCAAATCAGAGTATCGGAATTTTTAGACTTACTGAAGTGCTATGCAGGGAAAATGTGTCGCTTTTGGAGTGAGTTTTATTTGTATACTAAGCCATTTATCGTGTCAATCATGAAACAATGACTAATTTGCATCTTCCACATATCGTCAGCCTCCTCAAGTACTAATCGTCGTTTTTTTTTCATTTTTTTCTCCTTGTTTATCTCCGGAAAATCCAGGCGAGACTTGTTAACGAAAATTTTCTTGCTGGAAACCTGCCAGGTGTCACTAAAGAGTTCGTTTTGATGTCCATCGCGAAATTTTCAAAAATACCTCCCCGCTAGCGCTCCAAATATTTTGCACGCGATTTGTTTGAAGTTAGAAAAAAATCTTTTTTTATCAACACCCTTATTGAAATTTTTAAATAGCGCTTGATGAAACCACTCACAAAACATAACTTCATGGAATCAATTGTCTTTAACATTTTCTTTTTCTAAGACACGAATGCGACAAGGATGGTAAAGTGTCATTAATGAAACCTTAATAATAATAATTTTTTTTTAATTTTAGCCCATTATTTGATCCCCTAGGTCTCCTTAAACGATTGACCATAAGAATTTAGGTCGAAAATTCGATTTCCACAGTTTTGGGGTCTTTCACTGGGTCTTACCTTTATTTTCGACCATCCTGCTTAAAAATTTTGGTCAATGAGCTTTTTCATTTGAAGGTATCTCAAAAACCACTTGACAGATAGATCGTCACAAAAATGTCCATATGTTAACATTACATTGAAAGGTAGCTTCACAATTTCCATCCATGCATCCAGAAACTATATACAAAATAAAGCGTTGCATTTTTTTAAAATACACTCCTTATACATTGATACGTGTTAAGATAACGCATCGTGCATGGAAATGTATGGCATTAACTAACCACACAAAATGGCAAATTCACAGTAACGAAAAAAAAACTTTTAACAAAATTAAAATAACAATCGTCAAATTTATATGAATATGTTTTTTTCAAAGATTTTTTTTATAATTCAAATAGAAAGATTGGATATCATTTTACAATTTTTTAAGGAAAATTATTTCGTGAATAGGATAATGACTCTACTTTGGACCTTTTAAGTGGTGGTTTATATTGATCCATGTTTTACTCATAAATGGGTGGTTCTTTTGTGTTTTTTAGAAAACCAATTCGCAGTTAGTGGTCTTGTCTTCAAGTTTAAATGCGAGATTTTAACCTTGGTTTAGGTGTGATTGATAGACTTACAAAGAATTCGATGATTTAAATTTCCTACTTTGAACCTACTGTTCCTGCTTTGGTACTCGACTGGTACCCTTTTGGACCAGTTAGATTAAACAGTCAGATTTTTCAAAAAAATATCAATAAACTAATTAAATATTAAAGTTAGAATTTAAAAAAACTTGATTGAAAAACTTTTTTGGTGTTAACTTGTAGCTTGTTCACTAAAAGCTGACGAAAAAAGTTGGAATTGCTCAATGTAAGTTCTTTATTATTTATGTCCTTATTCGAAATTTGTACCATAAATGATCGGTTAGTATTAAAAATATTGTTGTCAGGCCCAAAAATAGAACATAATGTTCGAAAGTGTCCTATACTTGAACTTTTTACCTATTTTCCAGGTTTCAAATGATATTATTTTATTTCAAGAAAAACTGGTAGTATACATAGTTCATATTTATCATAGCGATGGTAGTTTGCCTTTTAACTGAGGATTCGACTGTTAAATAAAGTGATCAATTCTTAATCTCTTTTACTTCTTCACATGCTTCCCACTAATTGAGCTGCTTGTTCAACCATTAAAAAAAACAAATCAAAAGCGTTAAAAATCTTATCGTAGCTTAGTTCATTAGGAAATGGCATCGTTATGAATGCGAGTATCTTGAACTTGCGCCTTTTATCAGATGAAAAGATAAAAAGATCTGTTTTGCCTCATTTCACCCCTGATAATAGGTTTTTTTTTATCCTAGGTCGATAATCATACGATTTTCGAGTGACTTGTTGAAAATTATATTGACTGAATCTCAATATTTGTACCATATTTGTAAGTTTTGTTACATGTAAACACCTTAAAGAGAACCATAATGCTGATTCGTTGAGTTTTGTTAAAATAAAAGGTGCCATACGAATTTCAGCTTTGGAAAGACCTCCCTTAAAGTTGACCAAACAAGTTGAAATTTGGTAGGGGTCTTATGGACATGTCAATTAGCAATCTTAGATCCAAGTTTTTGTTTCTGGTGTATGTAGTATTTTTTTACAGCCACTCTGACTGACAGTAGAGGACTCACTTAGTATTATGTACAAAGAAAACTCGAAAGAATATTCTGTTTTTCATATTTCGAAAACTAGGAATATTTTAATTGGATTTGGTTGGTCCTTACTTATAATTTTCTCATAAAAAACGATGAAATCAAAAAGTTAAAGAAAAAAATATACTTTCTCTGAGAAAAATAACATTCAATTTTGAGAGCTGTGTAAAAAAGATGGAAAGGTCCTGGAACGAGGGGTGGTCGGATCGTTTTCAAAAACCGAGGATTTGTTTTGTAGACCTATGCGAGTCTGTCGGCCAAATTTGGCGAATTTCGAATAAGATTTCTAATTTCCGCTGTGCACACTTGACATGGAATTATCCACATACATTACATGAAAAATTTTAATTCAAAACCCGGGTACCACCTTAATCTCATTTTATCAATCTGCTGAAATGCTGACATTCGTTTTGATAAAAAAAAACTGTTTAGGCTACAGGGTTTATGAAATTCGAAAAAAAAAATCTAAAACGAAACACCCTATTGTTCAATAGTTTAGGAATAAATTGTAGATGCAAAAACTTTTGCCTTTTAATGCCAACGTAAATTGCTGGATTCGATTTATATTATTTTTTTACCGCTATAAACCCATGTCCAGGCATATTTTAGGGTAAAGTTGCCAGAATTTTTTCTATACAGACCACGGTGTCTCTGATGGAACGATTTTATTTATCGAAAATTAGCATCGCTAATTTTTGCACCATTCGAAAGCTGGGACTTTTCCCTCTCATTTCAGCCCAAATTTGAAATAATCCACCGGGGGGTCTAGAACATTTTATTTTTTTGAAGATTTTATAACCTTTTTAACGGGTTTTTCAAAGACAAAATCATACTAATCACTGTGAAAACGCTCGTCTTACCTTTAGCGAAATCCAACATCATATGTCAAAAACATGATTTAATAGGAAATTTCCCTGGCAACAATTTTGTAGAAGGCGTCAAAGTGATACAAATTGAGAGAAAAGAGTTGGAATGTCACAAACAAAGTGATTATTATTTCATTTGAAAAATCTAATAAAACTTCTAACCACTGATTGTATTACGACCAGAAAAAGGAATTCTACGAGCTTAGTTATTGATTGTAGAGTGTAAAAATGTTCAAAACGGTTTATTTACATCAGAAATCAATATTTCACATAAAATTGATCAGGATTATCTGAAGTTATGAGCATTATCATTCCGGAACAAATATCAAATTCTTTTTTAAATTTCTTTTTTATCCAAAAATCCCGATTTGGGGAATAAATAAAGTTTAAGGTATTTTAAACAAAAATTTGATACATTCTTCGAAAATTCAAACAGTTAAAAGAGCGAAAGTCAAACTGTAGAAGATATAATATCACCTGTCGTTAAGAAATTTTTTTCAAATGTTTGATCTTAATTTTCTTGATTGTTTGATTTTGTGCAATGTAGATTGTATACAAGTTTGTTGCAAGCCAGCTTTGGTTCATTTTTTTCCAATGTATTGAAAATTTGAATCAATTTTTATTTTGAATCCCCCCTCCTTCCTCGTGATGTTTCAACTCCTAATAACAAAAGATAGATTTCAAATTTGTTCCGACCATATAAAAAAGATGGCACCTACTTGACATGAAAATTTGGTAACTCATTTCATTCTTTAAGCAATGTTAGGCACTTTTTCAAAATAAGTGCTTAATCTGGGCAAATATATGTAGAAAAATTATTTTAATCATTTGTAGCCGCCACTGTTTTAATAACTGTTTATAACACGATGTTATATTTGGTTTTCATAGAAGTAAGAAAATAACATTCCAGGGGAAAGCCAAAAATGCAGGAATCAAGAGACAAATGTGTGCAGTGTTTCTTACTATCAAATAAAAAGCCATGTTTTTTTATTTTTCTAGGAAATTTGAACGAAAATCATCAATTTGAACAAATGCAAAATATTCAGAAAACGATATAAAAAATTCGCAAAAAAATCTGAAAACTTCAGATCTGACAACTTAAAGTAAATTGAGAGAATATTTTCAAATAATAGTATTACATCAAATCAATCTCTTCAAATTGTTGAAAACAAAGATGATGTTGAAATTTTGTAATCTTCTTTTTCCTTTTTATCAAAAAAAAAAAAAAAACAATGAAAGACATTAGGTTCAGTTCTTGTACTTTTGAGAAAAACGAAGAATCTAGAATTTTAGCTTGAAAACTTAAATTCGACCACATTTTTACATAAACAAGTGCTTCCAAAAACACTTATTTATGCAATCAAGCAAAAACAATAGATTGATTTTTTTTAATTCTGTATATGACACTTTACCATGCTTTTGATTGTGATTGTAAAGTTTTAGAATCAATCAAAAGTGAAAAGTTTGAAAACCTTCTGAAATCATAAAAAAGAATAAAAGATTTTCAACAAAGATGTTTGATTTTAAAATCCAGGTGAATTATTTTAAATTTGAGCTTGAATGTAAGAGGTTAATCTAATTTGTTCCCTAGTCCCAAATGTTTTTTCATAAAGTATTCAAACTAACTAAGCTCAAAATATAAATAACTAAATTTTCAAGAAAGGTAGGATACATTTTTTTTCAAAATAAACTCTACAAATGCTCATAACTTCAGATAATCCTGATCAATTTTATGTAAAATATTGATTTTTTAATGTAAATAAACCGTCTTGAACATTTATACACTCCACAACCAATAACTAAGCTCGTAGAATACTTTTTCTGGTCTTAGTACCATCAGTGGTGAGAAGTTTTATTAGATTTTTCAAATGAAATAATAATCACTCTGTTTGTGACATTCCAACTCTTTTCACTCAATTTGTATCACTTTGACGTCTTCTACAAAATTGTAGCCAGAGAAATTTCTTATAAAATCATATTAATGACAAATGATGTTGGATTTACGCTAAAGGTAAGACGAGCGTTTTCACAATGATTAGTATGATTTTGTCTTTGAAAAACCCGTTAAAAAGGTTATAAAATCTTCAAAAAAATAAAATGTTCTAGACCCCCCGGTGGATTATTTCAAATTTGGGCTTAAATGGAAGGGGAAGGTCCCAACTTCCGAATGGTACAAAAATTAGCGATGCTAATTTTCGAAAAATAAAGTTTTCTCCCAGAGACACCGTGAGACAGATTTAAAATCCTTTTAAAGGCTTTTAAAAAATCATTTATAATCATTTTTTTAAAACTAGCTCAAAAAATTTATTTTTGGAGAAATTAAAAATTCGTACAGCTTAATTTATACTTTTTTTTTTATTTTCTGAATAAATCAATGAAATCCGGGCAATAAAGAATTGTTGTTTTTTCCCACTATTTCTGACAAAAGAATTCTATATATGTCAAAAATCATCTTAATTTATCAAATAAAAGCCCAATTTAATAGTGTCCAATCCCTACGTTGATGCTTGAGCATATTAAAAAAAAATTCACATGTATTTCTAAATTCCACTTTTGCTAGAACAATCAGCATCTTTTATTTTTCAGTTACCTGTTATAGATACTTAGGAGATGGAGTCACAGTTATGGATCACTTTTTAACCGAATATCAAATAATTTCTCCATTTGTCTACTTAACTTTGTTTGAAAAATGTAGATTCTTGCTTTGTGTCTACATCGCAACAATTTATATTAACGAAACCGTTGAAATAATCTTAACAACGTTTTTCTGAGATCAATTAAGATATGAAGGTAATGTGTTTTTTAAATTTATTTAGGTATTTTTATTAAATTAATTATGTTAATGCAATTCAGTGAAGTTTAAATCAACCCGGCGGGTACACTTGACGTAAAATTTTCAAACTCTTAAAATTTTTCAAATTTTTTCTATACTGTTTGAAAAGTATTGAAAAATATTGAAAAAAAAAACAATCAAATAAATCGGTACTTTCGATAAATCAACCAGAGAAAGGATGATGAAGTATTGAAAAATCAAGTTTATGTGTATTAAGTGAATGATCAATTATGGAGAAACAGGGTCCAGATTCTTTCAATTCTAAAAAATATGGTCTGTTTGCTGATTCCGGTAGAGGATCCTTGATTCCGCAGCAAAAAAAATACACAAACTAAGTATTCTCTTTTACTAAATTACCAATTTGAAACCTCCGCAACTTAAAAGAAACTGTGAATTTGTATTTTTTATCTAACAGTTAGGGGCCGTTCAAATATTACGTAACGTAATTTTTAATCATCTCCCAACTACGTAACACATTCGTCTCAAATTTTGTATACAAAATCCACAAAACGTAACAAGCTTTCCACCCCTAAACGCATTTCGTAATATTTGAATGGTCCCTTATCTGATGTTCAATACAATGAAGATTTAGCTTCAAATTTTTAACCCTCCATAATCAAGATAAATTCAACATATTTGAACATAGTTTAAACTTATTCAATACTCTGCCGAATTTTAACAGTTTTCAACTTCCAAACAATTCAGTTAACAGTTTTCAAGATCTTCCTAAAATTGCATATGAAAAAGTTCCCTCATAGTCGCATTTTTTCGGTATATCGTTTAAATTTGGAGTGCAAAGTTCTTTCACTTTTTAGAAAACCCTTTCAACATTTCTTTTTCGAAAATTTTTTTTTTTTGAAACAATTTTGAATAGACAAATCATAAGGATTCAATCCTCATCATAATTTTTAGTCTAGAAAATCATTAAATATATAACAGTTCTTAAACGGTAATGTTATTTTGATGAAAATGTTGAAAAATCTAAACTATTTTGTGTTAAAATAACTTGTTTCAGAGAGTTGCTAGTGTTGGTATAGGATTATAGTTTTAAATTGCATAAAATTTCAATCGAGTGTTTTTTAGCTTTTACTTACTTCATTCGTCCTTGATTGAAAATGAACCTTTTGTGACGATATGAAGAAAATCAATTATTTGTAACTAACTGTATCAATAATTTAAATCATTGTTTGGATTGACATTTCAGGAATTTCGCGTCAACGAGTTTTTCACCAGAAATAATTTTTATCTTTATAAACTGAACTTTGATTGAAATCTTTTACCGTCGTTTTATTAATTAAACATGCTTAGTACTCATCATTATTTTAAACGTTAAAAAAATAATGCCTCATACTTTAAAATAAGAACTTCTCTAGGAAATGTGTAGAAGCATAGGAAGTATAGGAAATCGATAATCGCAACATTCATCAAAATATTGATTAGTATACGTATAGACGATTTCTATAGTTAGTGATACTGGTTTGTTCTTGTTTCTCTATTTTAAAAAATAATCTTTTGGAACATAGGGAGACGAGGGATTTCTGTTAGACCGTAAAAAATGTTCCATTAACATTCCTTCCTTTTTCCCCATTGACTACTAGGACGTAGCCAGCGCCGTTAATGAAAATTTTTTTCAAAGGAAGATAGCATGAATTTTGTGCATTAAGAATATATTGCTATTGGACTTTACACAAAATTGATGGCCTTGATCAATAACGGAGTAGGAACCAGCGATTGTGAGATTCAAAATGCACTATAATAAACCACTAAGTTTAGTCATAAATCAGAAAGGAATATGGAGGATATGAGGGTATAAGATATGAGTTATGTTAAGCTAATATTTTCTATGCAATTAAGTGTCGAAAAGTCTAATGAATTTTTAGGGGATTTTTCCAAATTTGCATTGAATTATATACATGTATGTATATTAGGGTGTCCCAAAATTGCATTACTTCTGGGAATCTGGGGGCTCACCCTCCAAATGGTAGATTAGGATGTGCCGAACAAAATTTTGTATGGGGCCGACTATAAAAAATCATGTTTAGAGGTTCCGCAAGCGCGATCTTTAAAAAAAGTCCACTTTCAAAAGATTTGATTTTAAATAAATTCTGGGTTGAAAATTTTCATAAAATTTATATATTTTATATTTTTTTAATTTTGCTGGAGTTGAAAACTACACGTAAAAAATACAAAATGGACCAAATTTGTATCAAAATGTAATACTAGCAAGCTATTTTCAAGAAAAAAAAATTTTTTGGTCCAAAAATTTTGAATTCAACTGACCAAAATGTGTACCAAGCGTAGAATATTTTTAATACCAATGCCATCAAAAGATGCGTATTTTTGTGCACTTAAACTTTGCTGAACAAAACATGTGGTTTGTATCAACGTGTGAACAGCTATTCACGATTTAATGCTTAACAAAAATAACAATTTAGGATATTTTTTATTTAATTTATCAAATTTGTCTTAATAAATACCTACTTTAAAATCAAAATACTTGCAAAAAAGGACTTCGATGGCTTAAAGGAGTCATCAGAAGGCCATATGCCGAATTTGAGCAGAATCGGTCAACAGGAAGGGGTTGCGCTGAATCTCAAGTGTGAAAGGGATTCTGAGACATAGTGTTCTAAAGAAGCATAAAAAACTGGTTTTTCATCATACATTTTTGTCTTTATCAATCAATTGCTTGGTTATGTAAGTTTTATTAAAATTTCAATTAAGACTAACATTTCACCTCAAGACTGCAACTCGATTGGACTTAAAACAAAAAAGTTATGGCTGTTCAAAGATTGTATTTTGGTTACAAATTGTCCTGTAAAACTCAATGAGTAAAAAGTAGGGGAGAGTGGGGTATCGTGGGCCATGGGGAAACGTGGGCCACTTTTAATATCTCAGCTGTGTGTTGAGATAAAAATCTCAAACCAACTGTCATCGTCGTCGCTTTGCGTGAGCATGTATTCCCATATGTTGTTGACTGAAATACGCATCATATGCTTCTTTTATTTATCAAGCTAAAAAAAGTTAGAAAAATTTACTTACATAATTAAAAAAACACTCGCTAATTTCATCGATGGGGAACCTAAAGTGCATAACAAAAATATGCTCATACGCTTATGATCTTAGTTTTGTCATGATCTTTCACGTGGAAAAGGAATTTTTGATGAAACATCAATAAGTCACACAAACGCAACCAATTTGCAAATCATAGCTTGTGGGGAATCGTGGGTCACACATCTTGAATCACCTATATTATTATGTTTTTATACACATTCAGAACTTAAAATACGTTTTACCTATCTGCAAAGTTTTCTTATGCCAAATGAAGAGTTATGGGAAATATTTTGTCCATCCTATATAAGAAATTTTGCCAAAACGTTTGCGAGCCAGGTTTTGAAATCTATGCGATCATACACAGCTTTCTTTTTTATTTCATCATCTGAAATTGCTTTTAAATAACGAAATGAATTAGGAAATCACAGTTTTGGGTCAACTCATAAACTTTGCATGTTATTTGGTCAATTTGGATTTGGTGGCCCACGATTCCCCACCATTTTTCAAAATCCAAAAAATATTGCTTTTTTTCAAACAGTCAGAACTTAGGGAAAATAACTTATTGAAAATAAAATAAAAATTACTTATGATACCTTGAAAATGTAGAAAACCATACCATTTTTTATTTTCATTTTATCTTTTATAATAAAGAAGTTATGGAACAACGAAAAAAAGTGGCCCATGATTCCCCACTCTCCCATACTCATTGTGTGTTAAACGACAATTTGCCACAAAAATACAATCTTGGAACAGCCATAACTTTTTTGTTTTAAGTCCAATCGAGTTGCAGTCTTCAAGTGAAATGTTAGTCTTAATTGAAATTTTAATAAAACCTTTATAATCAAGCAATCGATTGGTAAAGACAAAAATGCATGATGAAAAACCAGTTTTTTATGCTTCTTTAGAACACTATGTCTCAGAATCCCTTTCACACTTTAGATTCAGTGCAACCCCTTCTTGTTGTCCGATTCTGCTCAAATTCGGCATATGGCCTTCTGATTATTTCCTTTAACCATCGAAGTCCTTTTTTGCAAGTATTTTGATTTTAAAGTAGGTATTTATTAAGACAAATTTGATAAATTAAATAAAAAATATCCTAAATTGTTGTTTTTGTTAAGCATTAAATCGTGAATAGCTGTTCACACGTTGATACAAACGACATGTTTTGTTCAGCAAAGTTTAAGTGCACAAAAATCCGCATCTTTTGATGGCATTGGTATTAAAAATATTCTACGCTTGGTACACATTTTGGTCAATTGAATTCAAAATTTTTGGACCAAAAAATTTTTTTTCCATGAAAATAGCTTGCTAGTTTTACATTTTGATAAAAATTTGGTCCATTTTGTATTTTTTACGTGTAGTTTTTAACTCAAACAAAATTAAAAAAATATTAAATATATAAATTTTATGAAAATTTTTGGACCCAGAATTTATTTAAAATCAAATCTTTTAAAAGTGGACTTTTTTTAAAGATCGCGCTTGCGGAACCTCTAAACATGATTTTTTTTAGTCGGCCCCATACAAAAGTTTGTTCTGCACATCCTAATCGACCATTTGGAGGGTGAGCCCCCAGATTCCCAGAAGTAATGCAATTTTGGGACACCCTAATGTATATGTCACTCGTTGCTTAGCTCGATTTTTTCAGCACTCGACATAATTATCCAATTCAGCAAGCCTCATTGGAAAAATGTACGATTCGTGCTGAAAAAATATACCTACTTTTTGTAACTTGTTGCATAAATAACTATTTATATCTTGATTAGAAAAAGACTATTAACTGTTGGCTGTTTCGTCTCTATAATTCAAAATAAAAATTTTTTCCGATAAGGTAATATTAGCTGATGAAATTCTAATAACTATAAGCGACTAATTAATGGAGGAGCTTTGCTGGTCGATTACTGTTTTTTATGGACAAGCGTTCCATCTCGATTAGACTTGATTAGAAGGTAGGTAACTTTAAGGTACATCGTAAACCTTAAAGTTACCTTGAAAATTTCCTGGAGTTCTTAAGGGCTAATCAACGAAAAATTCGAAACGACTATTGAACTACCTTGTGCGACTGAAGTACTATTATCGATATGCTATAAATTCGCTCAGAAAAATACTAATATAAACCATTTTGTAGCGTTGGATTGCATAAACTTTTCATTTTCAACTGCTTACCCGATAGAAATTATAATAATTTAATTTATAAATGCGGCGTTTCAAGCTTGAAGTTTTATTACTAAATTTAAACATTTTTATGGCAATTCCGGAAAGAAACTACTCCAGAAAAAAATTGTTTTTATCGCTTCTTCTAAAGTTGCTTGTTTTTTATCATCTAATTAATAAATTTTAAATCAATGATACAGGGGAAATCATATAAATTGAATCAAATCGTTTTGGAAGATCAGCAGGAGATATACACTTTTATTTACAGTTTTCGTTTGTTTAGCATGAAATATTCCGCTTTTATTGTTGCCCATTTACTTACCAACAGATTTTAGGTTTGTTTTTCTCTAACAATATTGACCAGCTTACCTGAAATTGTAAAAAATATTATGTAAGCACAAAGTTTAATTCATTTGAAAAATTAAATTTATTTTATAAAATTTATAAGGCTTTTGTGGGATGGCATCGTTTCCTGTAATGATAAATTCTATTGGAATAAAAATTATTACTTTGACCCTGTCCAATGTTACCTGGGGATCTGCAGCGCGATCTCATCCAGACTGTCGGAGGGGCTCATCGGCGTTTTCTCGAAGAGGCGGGAGGGCCCGAGGGTGAGGTGGCTGAAACCGCTGCTCGAGTTGCTGCTCGGCGCCCGGAAGACTTTGGCCCCCCTTCGTTGCCTCTGCCGCTGCTGTTGCTGCTGCTGGGCCTTCTTGCGCTTCTTGTTGGCCTCCTCCCGCTGGAGATTGTGCAACCGGAAGAAGAACAGCGACATACTGCTCTTTTTGACCCGTCGCCGGATGGAGTTGATAGTTTTTAATTACACGCATGGTGGCGGTGAAGCGAAAAAAGAAAAACGAGACAGAAGAAGACAAACATTACGGTACAAAATGGAGGACTGGAGGCTTTGTCGGTCCTTTTTTTGTTAAGGGGAAAAGATAATTAGTTTTTGTTGTTGTATTAAGGTCGTGTGCAAGTAGCGTTAAGGTTGCAGGTGAATGTAAGCAACAGGTAAGAGAAGAGCATGAGCAGGAAAGTTCATTCATTAGACAAAAACACCATGCATCAAGAAATTTCATTGCAAATGACAAATATGGTAAAAATGACAAAAATGACAAAAATAGCAAAAATAGCAAAAATGACAAAAATGACAAAAATGACAAAAAAAGACAAAAATGACAAAAATGACAAAAATGACAAAAATGACAAAAATGACAAAAATGACAAAAAGGACAAAAATGACAAAAATGACAAAAATGACAAAAATGACAAAAATGACAAAAATGACAAAAATGACAAAAATGACAAAAATGACAAAAATGACAAAAATGACAAAAATGACAAAAATGACAAAAATGACAAAAATGACAAAAATGATAAAAATGACAAAAATGACAAAAATGACAAAAATGACAAAAATGACAAAAATGACAAAAATGACAAAAATGACAAAAATGACAAAAATGACAAAAATGACAAAAATGACAAAAATGACAAAAATGACAAAAATGACAAAAATGACAAAAATGACAAAAATGACAAAAATGACAAAAATGACAAAAATGACAAAAATGACAAAAATGACAAAAATGACAAAAATGACAAAAATGACAAAAATGACAAAAATGACAAAAATGACAAAAATGACAAAAATGACAAAAATGACAAAAATGACAAAAATGACAAAAATGACAAAAATGACAAAAATGACAAAAATGACAAAAATGACAAAAATGACAAAAATGACAAAAATGACAAAAATGACAAAAATGACAAAAATGACAAAAATGACAAAAATGACAAAAATGACAAAAATGACAAAAATGACAAAAATGACAAAAATGACAAAAATGACAAAAATGACAAAAATGACAAAAATGACAAAAATGACAAAAATGACAAAAATGACAAAAATGACAAAAATGACAAATATGACAAAATGACATAATTGTTAAAAAATAAAAAATAAATAACAAATTTCATTATTTAAAAAAAAAGACAACATTTAGGCAACAATAAATAAAGATTGGTCATTTAAATTTTTCATATCAAGTTCTTTTCGTTATTTGATATTTCAGACTTAAGTTTTTTTTTCTTATTTATTCATTAATTGATTTGAGAGCAAACAACACTCAACTGACAGCTGTTTTCCCTTTTCCTAATGGAAGAGTTCAGTACATTTCGACAAACAAGTCATTACCTGTGTCGTCCCTGTTTCAAATTACCTCCCCCTTAAATTGGCACCAGTCAATTAGAGATGTTGCATCTAAGCGCGACTAAACACCGGGAATGCTAACGGTGGCAAATTTTAACGACCCATTTGACAGATCATCCATCTGTGCACTTCTAATTTAATTACATTAAAGTGAAATACGATACTCATTAGCGAAGACGACGACGACCAAGTCCCGTTTGTAATTGTAAGCAATGCCCTTCGGGGGGGCGGTGGGAGCAAATGTAAAGTGGCTCCATAGAGTTGGACTGGGCTGAGAAACACACACAACGAACTCTGAACATCATAATCATCATCATCCCCCCTTTCCCCAAGCAACCAAACAACGTTATCAAACGTAGCCGAGTGGATTGCATTTTCTCGCCGGAAAATCCATCCAGCTGGTCCTGGTCCTGGAAGTCCGGTGTGGCATCATGGCGAGAATAATTAAAAATCAATAATCAATAAGCAACCATAATGAAACTTGTAATTGCAATGGCAGCTTGGCTGGTTAGGACTTGTTTAAAAGTTCCTGAGAATCAACAATTTTAAAAAAATCTCCTAGATTTTAATTTCCTTTTCATCTCAAAATCATTCCAGTTGTCATGGATTTTAATACTAGAACAATACACAGGATCAGAAACTTGGATGCATATTCGACACGTGCCTTCGTCAGAATCGAACACCACTTTTTCTCATCCGTCGACCCAGCAGGAAAGTGCATTTAATGCAATCAAGGCCGGCCCTAGTGTTGTTTGCATTTTTTTCCTCCTAAACCGAAAGTAGCCGGTTTATGACCGTTCGAGAATGTTTGAAAAGGCCCCGTCTCTGTGAGTTCCGGGAAAATGTTGTGAAACGGGCAGGGAGAATGGATGATGAAAATTGCATCGAACACAGAATTTCATGGGAAAACCCAGTCTTTCTACAGTGACAGCGAATGTGCCACCAGTTGCAAAAATTTTTTTTTTCAAACGCATCCTGGAAATCGTTTCTAGGATAGATTAGAACGAAAACACAAATAATAATCTACAACTACAATCATTCATGAAAATCATCAAACTTTTTTGCCAGTAATTGAGGTTAAAATGTCTAAAAATTAAGTAATATAAACATGTTCACAATAAAATTCAACGATCTTAGATCAAAATTATATCATTGTAATTTTTGCAAACATTGAAAGCATTCGTCATGTTTAACTTATTTTTCGAGCTGTGTTATCTATAATATCGTCCGGTCATCTCTACATTTTTATACTTTAATTTTCATAAAATATCTAGCTTCCCAATTTAAGACTCACAATTTTGGGCTTTTATTCTTTGAATGTAAATTTGTTTTTTTTTTGTCTGAAAATAACGTTTTTGATGTGTTGTTTTAGGTTTTCGGATTAAAAAACGAACTGAGTATAGAGAGGGAGAATTTAACTGGTATTGAATAAACTTTAAAGGAGACACTATAATTCGATGGTAGATTCTGTTCTATTAAGTATTGAAAATCATCTTTAATAATTCTTCCAAAGCAGGAAAAATTCTTCAAAACCACCGGGAGAGTTTTTGGAATGTATTCTGAATAAATTATACAGAACATTTAAAAGGTTTGTTTCATTCGGTTTTAACCTCGGAGACATATAAACTGTTCCGATGATTACAGATACACTAAAAAATAACAGTCATTTTAAAAATCGCATAATCAAATTTTGGCTGCGTACTGTTGTTTATATCCAAGGGAGCGTTGTCAGTTTTTGTCGAATTTCGAGAAGAAATCTTTGAAAGGTCTTTCTTTCTGATTGAAAGACCACTCGAAGATTTCTTACTTAGATAGAAGGTGTGAGTGTCGTAGCGGTTCAAACTGCGTTGAGAAAGTGTGAAAAACAGTGCCTATTTTCGCAGATTTTCCGAGAGAGATTTGGACTTCAGACCCATTGGAAGCAAAAATAGACAAAAAGAAGTGCCAAACAGGCTGAATCCGTAAAACCGAGAGCTCGGAAACTCTACAACAAACTTCCGACCAAGAAATCGGATTGCGTTATCATGAATGATGAAACTCGACTATAAAACTCTGTATGATTCGTCAAATCGAAACTTTTTGGGCTTTGACGAAGGCAAATCTGAGGAAATACATGAAAATAGGCGCATAGTGTTGAAAAACTCAAGAAAAATTGGCCTTAAGTTGAACAAATGGTCGATTAAAGCACTGTGCAGAAGCTGATGAGTAGTATAAAAAGGAAAGTAAGAAAACTTGCCTACCGTACAAAAACTAATGCTGAATGAATTATAAATCTAAAGAAAACAATATTATGCAATGTGCTTGAGAATGGGATGATAAAAAAATCATTGTTTCTTTTATTTAAAAATGAAAGTGTCTTTATAATGTTCAGAACAGTCTATATTTGTGTAAATTCAAAAACTTTTCAAATCAGATTTTATGGAGAGTAAAAACAGAATAAAATTGTTAATCGAACAATCGAAATAAATTTTTCAGCCTGATAAGAATTGATGTAACGAAGTTTTTATATCATTTTAAAGCTTTTGATAACTGCTCAAGAAGGCATTCAATTTCTTGTTCATTTCGACCTCTTTTAAGGTATATTAGTTGTTATTAGGTTAAGTACTTCAAGCCTGAAAAAGTTTTAATTTTAACAAAGATTATTTTTCTCGTACATTGTGAGAAAATTTTACATATTCTATTCCAAGGGTGAGCAACCATTTGAACCAACGGGCCAATTCGAATTATCAATCTTTCCGGTGGGCCGCACTTAAAATACCACACAACAAAATATCACATAACAATTTGTAAAGCTGCATGGATAGTTATGGAGAAATAGCAATTTTTTCTAATTAAAACTGAAAAAGAAAAGAGAAAAGGTACATCAATAATTCTCAGCTAGTTTTTACGGAAATTTGTCAGTTGATTTTAACTTTTTGCTAACATTGCAACAGAGACATCCTTTTATTCGCTTTTTTATCACAAAATTATCGAGGCCTTTGTAATGCTTAAAACAAGTTTGAACTGTTCTCTAAGAACAATCATTCGAATTGAACTACCTCTCTCATATTTTCATATTCTTTTGGGGAGATATTTTTGTTTTCAATATCACTCCCTTCCAAGCTTTGGGGGTTGAATCTTTTTCGAAATTTCTTGATTATAATTTTTTTTTTCATAATTAAATTTTTCCCGAAGGCCCAATTTTCCCTACTAATGAAAAAAGACCAATTTTTTTAATTCATAATTCTAATTAAAATTAAGCGTTGAACAAATTCATCGATTTATAAACAAATTTCGTCCAAGTTCCACTTCTTAATCGTGATTTTTATATACCAGTTAAACTTCAATGCTATTTTTTAATTAGAAAAATTGTATCGCCTTTTGAAGGGTTTTCCGAAGTGCAAAAAGAATTTCCCTATTTTCCCTCTCTGGACAGCCATTATTTGCTTCCCTTTGTTAATAATGGCATAATAGTTAAAACGGTTTATTTAAAACCATTTTTTTTTTTATCAAACAGATGGTTTTCTTCTCCATAATTTACATTCAAAAGTCAAAGGCTATATAGTGAATAGATCATAGCGATGACAAATAGTATAAAAAATATATTTAAAGTTTTAAGAGGAATCCCTGTCTCCTTAGCATTGGAAGTTGCCGAAGTTTATTTACGTAAATTCCATCTCTTACAAGCGATGTTAAAACAGTTTATTAATTTGAAGTTCCGTATTAGATCATTGCATTGAAATTCTTTATAAGGTTTTTTGAGAAAAAATTTTGATTTTCAAACGAATTTCGCAAAAAATGACAATTCACATTATTGATTCTAGATAAATTTTACAGATTTCATTCATAATAAATTCAGATATCACTGGTATCGGGGTTTTTCAACTAATCTAACTAAGATAATGTGGATTGCTTATTTTAAAAAAATGTTAAAATTTATCAATGTGTGGCATGATTTTGCGATGAAATTTCTGAAAATAGCCGTTGCAATTTTATGCAGTCAAACCACAAACCACATATTATGAGTCATGTTATTTAGAATCCTATTTCGACCAAGAACTCTCAATATTCATGAACGAAAATTAATGGTTAATGATATTATTTTTTTTGCCAAAATATATGCAACGGAATTTGAAATGCCAGTGATAATCTGTAGCCTTCTGATTTTCTGTTTGTTCTCCCGGTCTGCTTTCATGTTTTTTTTTTAATTTTAATGTGATATTTGAAAAACATGAAAAAAAATGTCATCTGAATAAAAAAAATCAAATATTGTGTTTCGCCTTTTAATAATATTGCTCGGAATCATTTAAAAGCTAGAAAAAAGTATCATCAAGACATCTGAATGACTGTGGAGCAAGTTATTTGTAGGGATAAGATGAAGGATATGCAGAAAACAAATAATATTTAAATAAAAATAAAATAAAATAATAACTGTTTAGCAACACTGCAGATAAATAAAATAAAATTAATGTCTGTGGAGTGTGGAACCGTTTGTTATTTTAGCAACAATATAGGCAAAACAAATAAAATAAAATCAGTCATTGACCTATTCTTGTGAGTATAAGACGTGTCTGAATGAATCTCTGAATTGAGATTCATAAGAATCGTGAAATCTCGACAATGGCATCACGACATTATTGACATGAGTTTTTTAAATTTAGTATGTACAAGTGTTTTCTTACAATCTATCAAAGAAAAAAGTTGGAAAAATAAAGGAAATTAGAAAAAACTTCGCGGGCCTCGAAGGCCGCGCGTTGCTCATCCCTGTTCTATTCCATTCTAATTATGTTGCCTAATTTTAGAGGACTGTAACCGGCTTTGGCATTCATCCTCCGAAGGATTTAGAAATATATAAAAAAAATTGAAAAAACAAATCAAGACTTTGATCTAAATTTGATTGTCGTGTCGGGCAGCACCATCCTACGTTCTTTCCAATTCACTTTCACTCGACAACATGTCTCACAAAACTGACTTCAGCATGTAAGACTATTGACGAAGACACGTCTGTTCGAACAAATTTACTCTCGTTATTCTTTATCGAGCTAACTCTTATATTTTTTAACCATAGTACACAATGACAAATGTTCGTCTTGTTTTCTCACATTATTCTACCTAGTTATGACTTTGGCATGTAAGACTATTGACGATAGCACTAGCGATGCCAAACATACTGATTTTCCGGTATTTATAACGATTTTTGGGCAAAATTTTGACCAAGAATCCGATACCGATTACCGATTTTTGGCAAAACACACCGATTTCAAACCGATTTTTACGGATTTTTATCCAAACATCAAAATTTGCTTCGACATGTTTTGCTCTATAATGGGCTCACTCTCACTCTTCGAGAATTTTTTGAGTATAGCTGAAATAAAAGGCGTCAAAATGTCATACGGTAAAAAAAATACTTCAAATTATTAGATTTCAATTGGTTTTTACGTAAAGTTGTCGCAAAAACACGAAACAATCATAGAAATGATTGTTTCGCAGCTCGAAAACTGAACAAAAAAAATTATCTAGTAGGGAAAAAACCTTTTGATAGAAAGAGTAAAAAAAATGCAAAATTAAAACAACTACTTTTTACTTCTCATCGTTTACTAGTCCTTGTATAAAAAGTCTATCAAACTTAAGATTTTTTTTTCACAAAAAATCTAATAAAGGATCAACTAATGAACAAAATAAATAAAAAACAAGAATCGAAAGAAAGAAAAACGATTTTAAACTATTGTTTTGCATACCAATGAAAAGAAAACTTAAAACACAAGAATCAATTCTTAAATATAGACAAATTGTATTTTTGACATTAAACAATTTATTTTTCACTGTTTGGAAAATCCTTTTAACAACATCCTGATTTCAAGTTTCGAATCTATAAATAAAATATAGTTTCCAATGAATGAAAAAAATACTTAAGAAAGCCATACTGAATAATAATTTTAAAAAATCTTATACTGAATTTTTTTTTAAATCTTGGATGACTATAATATATTTGTTTTAAAACTTATTTTTGGAACTATCATTTTTGATTCTTTGTTCATGACTCGGTTTATATCTTTTAATGGTGTTTTATATTTAAATTAAATGCCTGATTTGAATTTTGTTCTAAGTAATTTTATTAATGTATGTAAACTGCATTTTTATTATCTAAGCCAAAATTTGAAATATTTGTGTTGAAGTATTCATTATAAATGATGTAGTAATTGATTTAAATTTTTTAATCTAACAATTTCATAAATTATATTCGGGAAAGTTTGGCTACATTTTTTTTTTTTTGAAAAAATATGTTATGTTCAGGCGTTGGGTCGAAAAAACTCATCATTTAAGGAGCTGTTTTTTGCTCGTCATCCTCTGGTTTCCAACCCCAGGGAAAAATATCACATGAATAGTAAAAAAAACCCCTTCCAATCTTTTTTAAACACAAACGTTTTAGTTTTTTTTCTGAAGCTGATAATTAGCTGAAGCTAATAAAGAATACAAATGTAAAATTTGAACCCAAAAGTAGGTACTTATTCATGAACTTTAAAAAAAATTGTTTTTGGAATGTTCAAAACTTCTAAAACTAAGAAATTGGAACGAAGGATGGTAGGTTCATTTTTAAAAGAGTGTGTTGCTCAATGAATTCTGCTCAAATACTTTAAGTATTGCGTGAGATAATTTTTACCATTAATTTTTTTTTACTCGATTCCTAGTTTAAAGACATGTAAAATTTACTAAGAATCGATTAAAATATGTTGAATTTGAACTGAAATCTATAGGTAAGCAATTTTTACCAAACCATTTCTTCTTTCTTGATGGTTTGAGTTAACCATCATTTTTGCTGTTGCCTTAATCTTCCGAACTTTCTCCAAAATGCGTGCCACATTTTTTTTTTCCTTTAAAGTTCCACCTTCAGCAAAAATTTGCTTTCAACTCTCCCTCATTCGCCGAACCCCGTCAGGCGTAATCCTTATCTTCGCCGTTGGTAAAAATTTAAGCAAGCAGAAGTAAAAGTTCAGCAGACTACCGCATCCTCGCCGAGCAGGTGAGTTTCTCATGCTGGCAGCTGGAGCATTTCGGACACGCTTCGCCGCAACCCTGCTGGGCGGCAGAAACCCTAATTAAAACGTAAGAACTTTCGTTGCAGATAAGGAAGAGCGGTGCTTCTTCTTCAAATTTAGGGGAGGACTTTTCTTCAAGGTGTTTTTTAACGGTGAATAAATTATTATTTGCCGCAGAAAAGGGGTTTCCTGGCAAGAAATTATGGGAGAAAAAATGCGAGCTTAAGTTTGATTTATTCTTGCGTGTGCGGTCAGAACATTATCGGATCAGATAGGGAATAAGATTTTCGGTAAGGTTTCCATTATTAATCCATAATTTTATCTGCTCGCATTATGCTTTAACAACGGAAAATTTGAAGACTAACCTCAAGTGATATTAGATACCAAGCTCCATTTTTTCATCGTGGCTCCAGAGGCACTCTCTGGAGCCACCATAAATGTTCAAAAAATTGATTTCTCAAGTTGTATTCATATGTTTTCAAATAAATTCTTTAGGAAAAAGACTTCAAAATCTTAATGTTTTGTGGTTTTCTCTCTGGAGAGAAAAAGAGAGTTTCTCTCTGGAGCCCCTGTAAGAACTGTAGATATTTATTTTCAACCAGGTTCATTACTCCGCTGAACCACCAAACAAGTTGATGATTTTTCATCAACTCTGTTGAATCAAACCAGTGAACTTCCATCTTTTGTCCCCGAGTTTCCATTCAACCATGAACCAAGTGTCATAACAATGTGTTATCGTTTTGTCGCGGAAACGTGTTTTCATTTCAACCAAAGCCACCCTCATTAACGACGACGCCGAGCACGCGCCCCATTGATTGATTGAAGATTACTCGGAAAATTGACAGCTCAAACGAATTCCATCACCAGTAACTTTCTTCACTTACTTACTCCTGGAAGCAGCTTCAATGTTATGAATGAAAACTTTAATGGCGGTGGCTCGCCGTCGTCGTCTTTTCTCGTTATCGTCGCCATCGTCATCGTTTGCAACGGATTGAGACGCTTATGTCACTTCGAGCGCGATGAAAGACGCTTTAGGGGGACGATTTCAGCACCGAAGACCGCAAGCAATGTTGATTTAAATTTGGTCTTCGGAAAGCAACCGATCACGGTTCATTAAGCTGATTACGAAGCATCAAACGGAGAGGTGTTAGAAAGCTTTAACATTTGAGAAGTTGATTGACGTCGAGCGTTTTGTTATGAATTTTGAATTTAATTCGGCTTTTAAAATTAGAAATTTGTTTATTGGAACGACAAAAACGAAAAAAATGACAAAAATGACAAAAATGACAAAAACGACAAAAATGACAAAAATGACAAAAATGACAAAAATGACAAAAATGACAAAAAAATGACAAAAATGACAAAAATGACAAAAATGACAAAAATGACAAAAATGACAAAAATGACAAAAATGACAAAAATGACAAAAATGACAAAAATGACAAAAATGACAAAAATGACAAAAATGACAAAAATGACAAAAATGACAAAAATGACAAAAATGACAAAAATGACAAAAATGACAAAAATGACAAAAATGACAAAAATGACAAAAATGACAAAAATGACAAAAATGACAAAAATGACAAAAATGACAAAAATGACAAAAATGACAAAAATGACAAAAATGACAAAAATGACAAAAATGACAAAAATGACAAAAATGACAAAAATGACAAAAATGACAAAAATGACAAAAATGACAAAAATGACAAAAATGACAAAAATGACAAAAATGACAAAAATGACAAAAATGACAAAAATGACAAAAATGACAAAAATGACAAAAATGACAAAAATGACAAAAATGACAAAAATGATAAAAATGACAAAAATGACAAAAATGACAAAAATGACAAAAATGACAAAAATGACAAAAATTACAAAAATTACAAAAATTACAAAAATTACAAAAATTACAAAAATTACAAAAATTACAAAAATTACAATGAGACAAAATTGACAAAAATGACAAAAATCACAAAAATCACAAAAATGACAAAAGTGACTTAAATGGCAAAAATGACAAAAATGACAACTTTTCAATCCACATTTTAAAATCTATCTACGGTGACTAAAACAATTTTTACATTTCACTGATTGAAAAGTTCATGTTGTACACATTTTTTTTTTACTTTTTTGTGGTCACTATCATAAAAAAAATTCGAATAAATATATAGCTTCTTATTTCAGCTATCTTTATCACTTCGTGAAAATATTTTGAGCATTTCGTAGCTGGTCTATAGATTTTTTTAAGTATGTTTTTGGACTTTTTTTTCCAGAGTTCGAATATCTCATATTGTCTGGAGAACATCACGAGGTTTTTTAAAATGTAAATTTTTAACAATTCGGTTGAGAAACAAAAGAGATATAAAGGTTTTAGTCAGAAGTGTCAAATTGACTGTATCTAACAAGTATAAATTCCTGAAATTAATTCCAGAAGTTTCTTCCAAGAGGGTTTAACAGATTTATGTCCATATTCAAATCGCCCCAACTTTCCTTGACACAGCAAAATAATCAACTCGAATTTCCAAACAACCTTTGATTTTTATCGCCTTCCCCAAAAAAGCTTCTTATTTATTCGTTTGATATTCAAAATCAACGTGACCTTCACCTGTTTCGAAAGCTTTCCGGGATTATCAGAAATCGTGCCCGGATGTCCTTCAGGAAGCGAACCATTTCCCGCGCTTTATTTTTCCCCCCATCTGAAGGAAGGCATAAGCCAGCTCCAGTCTAGGTCCAAACGAAACCTTTCCATCGACTCGCGACGATAACAGCAGCGAAAACGGAATCTCAAGCACGCTCCAAATAATTTGATCTCATTAAAACCCCCGGCACCTCATCAATGATTCATGGCCCTTCTTGCTGGTAGACTTGGTCGTGGGTCAGTCATTCAGTCCGTGCTGTTAGTGAAAGCTGCCCGGCTGTCACGGATTGACGAGAACCCCAGACCAGTTGCAGAAGCTACTGGTTACTGACTGGTTTCATTGAATTTGGGGTTGGAAAGAAAATCGTCCTGCGGTCAGGACACTCGCTCTCAGTTTCCAGGAAACGAAGGTCCCTTTCAGCGTTTGTAAGTGTATGCCAGTGTTAGGTGGATCAGTTCGCGTGTTTTTCCCTTCCGCCGTGGGGTGGTTCACTTGTTTGCTTTTCGAACCGTGGAAAGCGAAACACTATGACTGTGAGGCTTACACGTTGAAAAAATTAAAAATATTAAGATAAAACAACAACAAAATATCACCAAGAATAAGGTTCATTAAAAAAAATTCATTTCTAGAAAAAAAAAACCATTGATTTTATTTACAATTTCAAATGAAAATTTTCAAGAATTTGTTTACGGTGTCCATCTGAAAAGAAGTGACCAGGAAGTTTCGTTTTGTTGTTGGTGATAAATTGAACCTGAATGGTGTCTCAATCAGTGGCTCCAACAATGCGATTTGTCCCTCTTAGTTGGTTTTAATGGATTGCAATGAACGGCTTTCAACACGGGAAATTAAATTAGAGAAAAGAATATGGTGTAACAAAATAGGAAATCTGACCGATCCAAAATGCAGTTCAAACGTACTCAGAAAATCTCCATAAAATATAACTCTGGGAAACTTAAAGAATGTTCACTTCTAACGACATCTTCAAAAGTTCGTTCCGAATAACAAAAATTAATTCTTCAATGACCTTTTTGTTTGCGTTCTTGTTACTATTCCTAAAAAATATATTTGAAATTTTTTGAAAAGTACTTGAGAAATCAATATTTTGGCCATTTATGGTGGCTCCAGAGAGTGCATCTGGAGTAAACTGCTCCAAATTTGTATGGGAAATTTTAAACCTGTGAAATGTTATGCGCTGCATGCGTGGGAACGGCCTAGTACAAGTTCTCATGCCAATTTTGGGCTAGATCAATCGCGGGAAGGGGTCAATAAACAAGCTTGAAGTTTGTATGGGTAAATGAGACATTTTGTTCGGAAGGAACATGAAAAATCAGGTTTTCATCAATGTCATGCATGAATGAATATTTGTCATAATTTAAGCTATTATTAAAAGAAATCGGCCAAAAGAAACCAAAGTTAATGATGAAGAACTGATTTTTCATGTTCCTTTCGAACAAAATGTCTCAAATTCCCATACAAACTTCAAACTCGTTGAGCGACCCTTTCCCGTGGCCCAAAATTGGCATGGGAACTTGTTCTTGACCTAGGATCAATCTTATTCTGCAGCGCAATTATTTTTCGACACTGAAGCTTTAAATCAAACATTTTTACATTTTTCTTGAATCACCTTACAATTTTCTGATTGAGGTAAAATTCTGTGAGCATAGAATGTGTTATTGATTGAATCAACATTAGAGGTTGGGAGCTGGATTTCAAGAAAGTTGAAAAATAAGAGCAACCCCGGTTTAAAATGAACGAATCTTGAAAACCGACTCTATTCATTATAAATACAGAATGGCCCAAAAACTGACCTGTGCCAAATTTCAGCTCAGTTGGACTTTACTTAGGGCTGTCTAAAAACGCTCAAAATTTCGTATTTTTATCTTCAAAATCATCAAAGGAGAAACACAATAGGAAATCAGAAAAATCGAAATTTTAATTTTGGTGCCAAATGACTTTAAAATGAAAAATCTATAAATTCACAGAATTTTGAACAAATTTTCCCAGATTGCTCAGGTTTTTAATATTTTGTACAATGAACAATTGTACAATGATTTTTTATATCAATATACATTTTCAATTTCTAAATTTGAATCGGAAAAATGCGATTAGATTTACTATGTTAAAAAATATTCCTCAAGTAAAAGTTTAAAAAAATGCCCAATTCCTCAAGACTTTTCAATTAAATAAATGGAAATTTATGGGTTAAAATCACCGAAAATCGAATTTTTGGGTAACTTTGCCGATCATATACATTTTACAGATTTGCCCAAAAAACTGAGCTGTGCAAAATTACAGCCAATCATACTTGATTTAGGGGTGCCTCAAAGCGCTCAGTGTTTCGGATTTTTATCTTAAAAAATCGCCAAATGGGAGATTAAATATTCTATTTTGATACCAAGTGATTAAAAAATGGATAAGAAGTCAAAATCTGGTGTTATTTGGATTAAAACTTTTATTTCAAATTGACTTTAGAATTTCAAAAATTACGTAAAAGACGTACCAAAGGAAATCTAAAAAAAAAATAACTGTACAACATTAGATCTCGGTGTTTCATGCATTTTTAAGTTATTTGGCATCAAAATTATGATTCCGAATTTCCTCATTTCCTTTGGTCTCCCCTAACGAAGTTTTTAAAACTCTAAAGTCGATTTTGACATAAAAAAAAAAGATTTTTTTTTTCGATAAATGACCAGATTTTAACGAATTGTGCATCTCTAAGCCGCTTGAAATCAAAATTGAAATTTCGATTTCTCTGATTTTTTTTTGTCCCCTTTTGGTGTTTTTTAAGAGTAACAAACCGAAATTTTATGCGCTTTTAGAAGCACTCCTTTATGAAGCTCGATTGGGCTGAAATTTTGCACAGGTAAGTTTTTGTGGGCCAATCTACAAATTGTGTATTTGTGGTTTGAAAAATTCGACATGACCCATTTGGCTGCCACCCTAAAATTTCATTTCTTGAAACTTTCTATCCGTCTATCAAAATTTTATAATCTTGCGATGATCTTACTTGAAACATCATTAAGGCCGTTTTTCACCGTTAAGGCCGATTGACTAAGTAACAGAAAAAAAGTGCTCATTTTTTTCTTACGATTTTTAAGGAAATTTGATCTGATCCTATGCACTAAACACTGAAGTTCAAAATAAATTTTCAAGCCTTTAACATTTAATATCAATATTGAATTTCAAATTTTTCTTATGCATTGGCTGTACTGAATTGAGAATAAATTTCAACTTGTTCTGTTTATCAAAATTCTTCACATATTTTTTCAAGTAGATACTTGCAAATACATCAAAAATATAAAAAAGTATTTTTTTCCCATGTAACACAACATTTTAAACTGTTTAGAATGGTTTTTTGCAAAAAACCGTTACAAAATACACAAAAAAACGCTTGAATTTCTATAAAAACTAAGAAACTTTAATAGTTGATGTACTTTTGAATTTTCAATATTTTCCACTCCGTGGGAGTGTTTATCAAACAAAAAAGAGGTAGGTTGAAAAAAAATCAGTCCTCCAAACTCAAACAGCCATAGCTAGCAAATCTTGGGCCGAATTTCACCGAAAAATTTTGCTGGATTGTTCAAAGTGTTTATTTTAAATCGGCCAATCATTTGTCTACTGTACAGTACACTTCAAAAATTTCAGCTAAGTAGTGCAAATGTGAAAGAAAAATTGTCAGTAATGTGCCCGCCTTCGCCTGAATTTACACGAGTCAATGGTAATGAATTTTTGATCTGCTTTAACTTCTGAAGTTCCAAATTCTTCATTTCATTTTAAAATTCAAGAAATATGACAAGTTTGAAAAAAAAACAAAAAGGTAGAAGTAGTTTTAACAATTTGTTTTCGTTCTAGCTAAATAGAAGAAAACGAGAAAATTGCCATGGATTATAAATTCACGAAATTATAGGACTACCAGTATTCTTCAACTTTTTCTGAATTTTTTGTAATGTTTTAAGGATTATAAGATCTTTGCTTTTCTTAATATGATAGAAAGACGATAAGTCTTTTATTATCTTCTACAGTAAGAAATGCAGTAAAATTTCCTATACTAGTATGATGAGGTTAGGACTTCCACTGGCAGTCTAACTTTCTTATCTTTCTTTGAAACATGGTTGTCACTTTTTTATGCATACGAAATCCGATTTTTGATTTTGTTTCATAAAGTAACAAAATAAAAACAGATATGATTAACATCAAAAGCGAATACATTTTTTTCTCAATTTTATATCCTAAATTTATATAAACTTACCAGACGATTAAGTTAAGAAGATACATTCAAATTTCAGAATATCACAAAATAAAATTAATTCAAAAAATTAAATTTTAGTAATTAATAATTAGTTGAAATCGAACGAGTATGGCTTCCAAAAACTGATAATAGTTTAATTTTCCTCTTTTTTTTATTTTCGTGTTTAGATATCTATTTTGGTTTATTTTTACTTGAAAACGAGCTTCGTTTGTTTTGGCAAATTAATTCACATTTTTCCAGTATTTTTCAGTACTTATTTACTTATTCGCAAAATTCAAAAATATAATTAGTTCTTTTTCTATCACCTTAGAAAAAAGATTTAATAAATGCTAAAAAAATTGTGAACTTTTTTTGTTGAATGAATCAAATATTACAAAGATTGAGGCAACAAAGGCCTTAACTTAATGATCAATTCTTCCGGAACCTTGAGTAAATTTAACTACTGGGTGAAAATTATAAAAGTATTAATTTTTCAACTTTTCCCCGTTACGGGAATTATAAAAGAGGAAATTTTCGAAGAAATCCGAAAAAGAACATTCCCAAAAAGTGATCGGTTTATTCATAAAGTGGTGTTATGTAATTTTGTACCAGAAGATACAAGTTCGGAGTTTAGAAAGATTTAAAAATTGCATTATTCCGTGTGAAAGAAGAAGAGGGGCTTGCACTGCGCCCTCCGGACCGACAAACGGTATTCAAAATAAGTGTAAAATTTGAGACGGAAGCCACGACTACATGTTGAGCTAAGTATTTTGTTTCATGCTTAATTACTTTTATCTTACTTTTTCATAAATTATGTCCGTATTCAAAAATTAGCGGTGCTCGGGAGCCGTCGCAATTTTTTCGGTTCATTGCTCCAGTAAATTTTGAAAAATTTTAAATTTTAGGCGAAATCCGGATTAAAAGTTAATCAAGTTTCATTGTTGTGCAATATTCGACAGTGTTCTATATAGAGAAAGTGAATTTTCTGCGTTTGAATCGGTGATTTTGAGAAGCTGTGGTAAAAAAGTCTAGTGCAAAATACGCCTCCCGGACCAACAAGACCGGAGACCAGCTTATCCAATAATTTTAGGACGGTTTAAAGATAAGTACATTATGTAAATTGTACATTATTTGTTGGCATTTATAATTATATAACTGTTCTATAATTTTTTTTAAATGAATTTATAGAGTTTTGACAGCGTAGATACTTGATGACTGGAAACATTGCGTTCGGAAGTTTTGATAAAAACCCTTCGATAAGTTCAGATTTCAAAACTCGTATATAGTCGAGTTCGATTAAATTTCCATTGGAATTTACATACAATTTCTGAAGTAGATTTTATAAGCCCTATCAGATTCAAGTTAAAAAAAATTTCAACTTGAAAAGGTACATTAATGATTTTATTTTCCATTCGTTGATTTTATATGAGACTAAACAAATTTAAAAGGCGCATTAAAATGCATCGAGAAAAAGTCTGAAGAAAAATTTAACAACATTTGAGATTTTTTAAATATTTATTTTCATGTTTTGCATTATTTCTTTTTGAAGTGTACGCTCTAATATGATTAAAATAACAGTTTTGTTTTTGCTTTAGTAAATATGAAATAATAACTTACAACATATTAATTATATAATAAGTTTAAAACTTATTTTTAAAATAATTTTCAATAAGAAATATAACAAAATAATATTAAATTTTATTGGAATCAAAGATTTAAGAATGTCAAGTGCCGTAGATTTACGAATGAAAACAAAATTAACTAAAATAGAAAGCAAAGAAGAATAGCCTTTCCAACAAGACAATTTTGCATTTTTTACCTTTCTTACATTAAGGGTTCCATAAAATTTCCAAATAACATGTTAGAATTTCAATATCATCAATAACTTTTGATGTGAAAGCGTGAGATAAATGCAAATGCAATAAAATATTGTAACTGTTTATTTTTTATTTTTGTGGAATTTTTCAAATTCATTGATCTTTTTTGGAACCGTCGTTTTAGTTGCGAATTGTGGCGTCTCTCTCAGTTTTTAATAATTGAGCTGTATAAAGTCTATTCAGAAAAATTTTATCTCGTGTCAAAAATTGGAAATGAAAATTGTTATTTAATTAAGTTGTGAGTGAGATTTGTGATATCGAAAATGTTTACAATTGTACCGAAATCCAAGCAGGAAGTTGCTCCATATTTTTCAGGATTAAGAATGGTCTGAATGGAAAATGGATCGAACCTAAGGATCATTCAATTTATCTGTTTAAACTTTGACCAAATGAGTGATTTCTTTTCTGTTCATTACAAAAGGATTAATGGGTTTTCGTCTAGGTTTTGTCTCTGGCGGGGTCTTATTTGTGCTTTGCTATTTCTCCGGCTAAATGGCAAGGTACGGATGAAATTCCATATTTCTAGAAATTAGGCTGAATTATTGAAAGACTAATTTAGAATTTTATCGAAAATTGAGACCACGGCACAGGTTGATTGTAATATTTTAAAACCTATACCATATTGTCCAATGTCTGATGCAATTTAGGAAATAAGTTAACTTCAAACACGCTTTGGAGTACAATAAAATATTTTTAAGAATGAGATGAAAAAAAGGTTACAAAATTTCAGATTATTATGTGAACATACCGAGTTTAAATACATAAACATTAATCTTTAGACGATTTCTGGTAGAACAGATAAAAATCAATTTAATTCACACTCTCTGTCGGACCGTTCCACAGCCCAGATTAAAAATTAACAATGATTTGTAACCTTGCTTTAAGACCTTGTTCGAGGCATAGTAGATTTAAAAATAGCGATTGAAGCGAAAAGTAATATTCGTGTTGAAAGTAACAATTGGAAGACTGTAAATAGAGAGATTTCAGAATATTACATTGGTAATGTAAACATTAATTATTTCCAAACCCTATGCTTTCTTGGTTAGTTTATCTGAGAATAAAACACATTAAGTTTTTTGTTTAAGATAAATTCAATTCCATCTGTTATTTTACTTTTGATTCATTTAATTATAAAAAAAAATCAACTCATCAGTTTGTGTAAATAGAAATTTAATAAACAGAAGAAACATTTGAAGATGGATAAAGATATCAGATAAAGTAGATATTCTATAACAAAGTTTTTACAAGTTGTTTGTTGAATAAAAGCAAACAAAAGTGATGAATCTGTACTACCGAATCCAATTCTTTTATAAAATCAGAAGGAACGTAGGTTAATATAAAATTGTTTGCCATTGTTTGATTTTTACACTAGTCAAAAGTGTCTCCTGATCATATCCCTTCACCCATCCTCAAAAAATAGTTATTTACTAGGATGCAGAGGTAACCTCGGTCCTAAAGCATGAATTTTTTCTTTTATCCCTTTCTCTCTTTTTCAAAATCTGCCTATTGACTACTAGGACGTGGCCGGCGCCGTTATTGATGTTTAAAGAGAGAGCATCAGTTTTGTTCATTGTGAATGTGCTGTCAATCCCAGGCACCATTCTTTTGACCTTTGGACAAAATTGATGGCCTCGGTCAATCACGGAGTAGCAACCATTGGCGATGTGGAACTAGTTCTACTGAGCCACGCCAGCGATCATGGAATTCGAAATGTATTGACCTTCATGAAAATTAAATTGTTCAAAAAAAAAAAATTTAAAAGCATCGAATTTTTATTGCCTTCAAAAAAATTTACAAAACATTTCGGGTTCAATGATTTAAGGTGGATGTGAGTAGTCGATCAAGCTAAGCTAAGCTAAGCTAAGCTAAGCTTTTCCCCGTTACGGGAATTATAAAATCATTCCGAAACGAAATGAATCTTGTATATACTTTAGGCTAAAGTCACAACGCTTTGCAGTTTCAATAAATAAGTTAAATTGATTAAAAATTTTAGTACCCAGAAAATTATAAATTGTTCAAAATTTCCTTTTCTGATTTCAATATTATCTTTTTCATTTACTAAAAATGGTTAAATATATTTTTTCAAAGCGTTGTTACTTGCACAATAGTTTAAAACTCGTTTTTTTGTTTTTCATGAAAGTCAGTTACTCCATCAGTTATTAATTATTGATTTCACTCCAAATTGAATAATTCTAAAACTTCTAAACGCCAACTCCCTAACACTAGACATTGTAGATACAGTCTGACAAAAAAAAACAAGTTCAGGACGCAAAAATCTTCCATTATCAGTTTGTTATACAAAGGCACCAAAAATGTGCCTATGTTTTCATTTTTCCAAAAGTTCTCAGCAGAATTTCAGCTACAAATTTTAAGTGGAAAATCCATTCTGAAAATGAAACTTTCGTCATTCAAATCGCAATTGGTCAAGATTTTTCATTAATGAATAGTATTAACTATCAGAAACTAATCATCAATTCATTTTTTTTTTAATATAGAAAAATATTCAAAAACAATGGTAAATATTGTGTTCAAAAAGAAAAAAAAAACTCTTTTCACTTTTTGTTGTTTCAAGTTTGGAGAAATTAATGAAAATTGATAATGAGCGAGTAGAGTAGATAAAAGCATAGTGGACGCCACTGCTTTAGAGATAGGCACAATTTCTAACTTATTTTGCCAAAACTTTCGAGCCCTTGGGAAATGCGTCAAACGGCAGGCGTGAAGTAGGAGTTTGTATATAATAATACCCAATATCAACAAAAAACCGGTAACAAAATAACGTGATAACCAGATTATAAAACTACACTTTAAATTGTCAATTAAGAGTCCAACAGGAATATTCGAAGTTTAAATTAAGAGCTATTGGAAAATGTAAGTAAATTATTTGGATTGAATATTGAAACGGTTGAAATATTAGATTACTTACAGAGAATATCAGTAAGATCGAAATTGTATTTGAAGAGCAGATAAAGTGAATTTTTCTGAATCGTATATCACCTGAAACTACTAATGTAAGTTTGATTTGTCAAAACTAACGTGCCTTATAATGAATAACAAAATTTTCAGTTTTGAACTGCATTATAAAAATCTGCTACAAAAGGTGGTTTCAAAATCGGTTCGAACAAGCATTTTCATCACATTTTTTTTCCTCGAAATATTAAACTTTAATTTCACTTATTTTCATTGTTTTTTATTATATTGTAAGTTCATCATTTTGGAATAGATTGAAAGGTTATTTGAAAAAAAAAAAACAAACTTTGTAGCCTTTCATTCTGATAACTGGAAGAATTTGAATATGAAAAAGAAGTCGCTGGCACTCTTGAAATAAAATTGATTTTTTTTTATCAAATTCAGTTCAAAAAGCTTCTACGAATTTAAAAAAAATTCTCCTTAGTTCAAAATGAGCTCTGGATTTATCACCGCGCGTTAAAAATGGAAAACTAGTAAATAAAAAATTAAGATTAATAAAAAACAAGTTCAAAATGGATTTTTTTCCATCATAGAAAATTAACAGTTTGAATCGTGTTTAAAATATTATTTAAAATTTAACAAAAATCAGAGGATTTTTTCAATAAACTAAAATAAATAAATCAAAAATAAAGAAAATAAATGTATTTTAATGTGGCTACGAATTAAATTATTCTTATTTCGCTTTACAACTTTGAACATGGTTAATTTCTGACCTGCGTTTAAATTTATTTTTAAATTTGGATTTATTTTTTTTAAACTGGCGTAATATTTGAGGCCCTCGAAGCCAAAGGGGTATAAGTGCATGACAGGTTATTTCGAGAAAACACGTTTTAAAATTATTGTGTTTGGCCATTTTCCATATATTTTTCGAAAATTTGTATTTTGCTCTCGAACGTAAAAGTATGTAAATAAAATTCTAAAAATCTGAAAAAAATCACCAAATATAGCTTGAAATATGAAGAATCGTTTGGCATCATTAATTCAAAATCGACCATTTTGTCACTTATACCCCTCTGGCTCTGAGGGCCTCATTTTATGTATTCTATTGCTTTACACTGATTCTTATGCCCAAAGCTTTAAATTCTGGTTCAAAATTTTGAAACGTATTCGATTTCTGATTTGAAACTTTGTTCCTGATTTTTTTTTAAATCGTTTCAGTAAAGTTCATTATTTTTTCGAGTTTGTGTGATAGTCATGAGTAAGAAAATGTTTTGAGAAATAATTTTTCTGTTTTTATTGTGTCTTTTTGGTATTGTTATTATTACCATAAAATATTGTAAAGCAGGAAAAAATAAAATAAATATTACAACACAAAGCAGCAAAATAAGATTCATGGCCGTAAAAACGGGAGGGTTTTGGGGGTTAAAAATGAGGATCCAAAACAGCAAGCGAGAGATTCTACTCTACACTCAAAATTTTAAATTTTGGAATGAACCAAATTATGAAAATAGGGTGAGGTTAATCAACAGAAACAATGTAGACTAATGCTACATTTTTTAAAAATTTTCTCACATTTTCATCGAAATTTAGGTCTGAATATTGAATTTCGAATTAAACCAAACCGATTTCGGAGGTTCTGATTTCATAATTCCCATAAACGAAAGTGTATTTATCGTAAAGTTTTTCGGATTTTGGATTTTGTATCCAGTTCAGGATTGTTGATTTTCAGTTCAAATAATCATAAGAAATTAGAAATGAAAAGCTGCTTTGGAATCCTGCAAATTTGGTTATACAGTTCATATCAAATTTGAATCATGTTTTTCCGAGATGATATGCATTTTCAATATTTTGATAATAGTTTTCCGAATATGAAAAAAGAGAAATTTTGTTTTATATTCAAATTCGAAATTTTTGAACATAGTTTTTACACAAAATTATAAAAACTATAGCTTCAAAATGGCCATACAAAATTTTAAAGTAAGATTCAGATCTTTGTTAATTCATATTTGAATTAAGATTCACAATGCAGACAAAAATAATTAATTTTAATAGTGAATTTAGATTAAACCTGAACTAATGAATTTAAATAATAGATTCATGAATAACGGCTCTATAACTTGGCTCATAAAATTCTAATCTGGAATAAAATTCGGAAATCGTATTTTTTGTACATTTCAGAAATCTATGAAAATTCGGATACAATTTCAAAGTGCAATTTTTGAATTCAGGTTCAGAATTCAGATTCAGAATGCAGATTCAAAATACAGAAAAAGGTTTAGCTTTTTTTAAAAACGAACACAAACACATACAGGGTCTCAATGAAACTTGATGTTTCCTCGAAGAGAATCCCTTTTCTTAATTCTAAGCGTACATCTTTCGAGGATATGATGGCTAGCATCTTACAAATGCTAAAACCACCAACCCACAGAGAGTGTACTATGTGTGCCGTGACCGGGACTCGATCTCATACCCGCTGGCTTAGAAGACTGGAAGGCTATCCTCTACGCCACGGGCTGCGGCATATAAATAAATTTAACAATCTACATAAATTGTTGAGCCGTGCAAGAGATCATGAACATAACATATTGCGGACCAAACGAAAAATATCGTTTTTTCACTTGCCAACAGTGTGCTACACTTCGAAGTATAACTCGAATTGACTGAATTCAAGTGTTAAACTTTATTGCACAAAATTTAACACAACGTTTTCCGTTACTTGAAAATGCTTTGTTTGTGAAACTTAGTAACTAACTTAGTAAACTAAGTAACAAATTAAAGATTTTTGAGATTTTTGTTTTATCATCAAAGCCCAAATTTTGAAAAATCATCTACAGGATTTTCATTATGGAAATGTTTACTGGTAAAGAAAAATCTTTACCTAAAAAATTTGCCAAAAATTCTATGTTCAACATTATTAACACATTAAGGACACCAAAATTTGTCATTTTATGTTTCAGAAACCAATGAACGAAAAACTGTGTTGTGTTACGTTTTGTAGAATGACGTTTCGTTATTAGATTCATAACATTTGATTTATGTTAGCATACTAGCGACAAGCGAAAAAACGATATATCTCGTATTTGGTCCGCAATGTATTGCAGTTTTTTTTAAGCCAAATTTCATACTAAAATCATTGATTTGATTCAAGTTTGCATCCAAAAAATTTGAGCCAAACATCTGATAATTTTTATCCCTAAATTTTTATATTTTTTTTTTTTGAAAATTTGATTTATTTTCATCAAAGTTTAAAACCTTTGAATTTGAAAAATAGTTTGAAAAATTTGACTTGTTTGATTTAAGTATAGTATAGGTTTTTTTTAGAAATGAAAGACTCTCATAAAAAAGCATATTTTATGCCGAAATCAACTATGTTTTATCTACCAGACTCTTGAACATTTAGCTCACTTTTTACGTTTAGGACCAATTTTCTAAAGTAACAATTTAATACGAAAACTTTTAAAAATTTAAAAATGAATAACCATATAGTTACAAACATTTTTTTTTAAATTTTTTTCTGTTTTCGTGCATTTTTGGGCAAAAATCCCCCCCATGAGTCGGTTCTTCCTACGGCCCTGATAAGAATCATTAACATTTAGTTGTGCGCCTGGGGCTGATGTGGAGAAGCTCAGGACAAATAATGGGGATAACATTTTTTTTTGCATTTTCTTCTCCAAAAAGTGTGTAAATATTATTTTCATTTTTAAAATGACTTTTATATCGAGAAATTCATTAAAGAGTTCATAAAGTGATAATTTCTAAATTACCTATAACAAGAATTACAAAAGTTAGCTTTTTATCAACCACTATTTCGCTGTGAGTATTATAGATTTGCAGATTGTTTCAAAAAACGATGCATTTGTTGTGTAAAAGGATATCGAAATAAATAAGTTGAGAAAATTTGTTCACTCTAATTTCGTATATTTCAGAAAGTTTTTTTTTTTTGAGTCATATACTTCAGAAATAAAAACTCTGATTCCGGAATGCATGAAATGTTAGGGGAGGAGAAGAAGCAGTGTGCAGCAAATAGCGAAAACTAATTTCCAACAACACTTCTTCCTCCTCCATTCACTTTTTTTCACTACATTTCTTTTTATTGACTGAATTTTTCAAATTTGGAAAATCACCCCCTAAATCGTTTAAGAAAAACTACATTCCGGTTATAAAAAGTCTGGTTACCAGTTTTTGAGTAATTTTTTAATTTTCTCTAAATTTTTTTAAAGATTTTTAAGTAAAGAAGATTGAAATCCTGATGATTGAGTATGGATAAGTTTTAGGAAGTTTTGTAAAGCAAAATAGGTTCATGTCCGTTTTTAACAATTCAAAAGAATGACAGGAACATATCACATGTCATATTCAAACCACATTTACATGAGCAATCTTCAACCAAACATTTTTGGTTTTCCCGACAACCTTCTTGCCCCAGCTTGTTGTGGTTTTGTTCAACACAGACATGCATCCGAAAAATCGATTAAAAACTCACTCCAAAACTTTGCTTTTTTGCAGGCTTTCTTGTTCAAGGGTGAAAGCCACAAGAGCACTGAATTTTTGCTGTACCAGTTATCGTTCCCCGGGAACCGCAAAGCAAATCCGTTCCAGTAATCATCTTCTGTCGGGATGAGAGACGAACCATTTCATTGATTTTTTTTACTAACAATTTTTGCCCAATTCATTCCCTCTCATAAGGACGATGGTAGTCTTTTTGTTTCAAGTTAATTGATTTTTCCATTGTGCTCTGGTGTTTTTTTTTTTTTTTTCGAGGGAAGAGAAATCTCGAACCAATTCAGGTCCAATCGTCAAAAGTTTGTCGACTGGTTTTCGACTGGCTTCTGTACTGAATGGGAAGCAGGATCCTCCCAATTGAACGGTTTTGTGAAGTGGAATCGGAATTTCCGAATCAAAGCAGGACCCCATTGCGACCACAGATAGGACAACAGAAGACAAAAGGATCAGTGTTATCGTACAATTCAATTATGACCACCTTGGGCCATCCCGAGAGTGGAAAATTGGGAGAAATTTTGTCCCGGGAAAATCTAATGGAAGGGATGAGCTTGCACTCCTGCTCCGGTTTGAAATTTGAATGAAACTATTCCCAGGAGGGCAGTGTCTTCGTTTATACTTTGAGATGCTAGTAGAAGAGTGTAACAGAAATTTTGGGGATTACAACACTTGACGGTTACTAATCCTTTTGTGACTGAGCTGATTTCTTGTGGTTTGAGCCAATCAAGCTACTTGTGATTAAATTTAAAAAATGAAAGAAATCAATCTGAGGTTAAAAAAAATCTAAGAAAAATGTGGATACAAAAGAAAGACAAATGTTCCAAGAATCAACAGCTCACGAAAGTACAAATAGCTTAGCTTGGCGTCAATGCAAACATCATTAAAACTTGATTCACGTGAATGTGCCATCCGTAAAACGATGATGGGTAGCAGCAGCAAATTATCCCAGGCGTTTTTGTAAACTTTTCCGACCATTAAGTCATGCTTTTACGAGTGTCGGGAACACACTTTTGGCGGAATTCCAGACAATGGCAGCCAGTCGTCTGAAATATTGATTCAACGTCTTGAGGCAGAATTCGGGAAGATTACGAGTGTCTTGGCAACAAAGTAACTTGAGAGAAGTTTCCATGTGTGATACTTGAATTAATGATCGGTTTCGTTACAAAATTAGAGAATGGAGATTAATAGAAAAATGACACAAAGTTTCCCAGTTTTTGACAAGAATTCTTCAAAATAAAAACTTGATTAAAATTTACAACATGTTCAATACCAAAAAAAAATAGATTCGTGAGATTTTTTTCCACTTTTTCTAGCTTCATCCACTTCTTCAGCTTCACACATTCAATCCATTGATTGATTTCATCCATTGATGGATTTCGTCAGTTCCATTTGGTTGCCCTTGAAGCAACTTGAAGCTCCATGGCGTTCCCACACTCGAAAACGATCGAATCGAACCGATGCCCAATAATCCTAAAGAGTAGGAACGAACGAAACGAAAAGCGTGTCCTGCCTGGTGTTCTCCAAGCTGGAAAATGGATTAGTCTGGCCCACTTGGCTTTTTTTTTTTGCATGCCTTCATGCTCGTTTTTCCGGCAATTTCTGGCTTAGCGAATCGGGATTTCGTTTTTCCTGCTGATACAGGAAAAATCGAAGCTTGTAATCGGAATGTTTAGGAGTGGGAACAAATCTGTGCAGCAAATATTTGCGCTAACGAAGAGATCGGATTAGAAACATTGAGAGGGATTTGGCACATTTTTATTTCCTTCGGCAGGTGTTTAAATGGAATAAGGATAAAGCAATTTTCAATAATTTTTAAAATATTATAACACATTTCTTTAAGTATTTTCAAAATTTTAACACAATTTTAACATAATTTTTCACGTAATTCAAACTAACTCAGTTATTAAATATATCGAAAATTTTGACAATTTTGACAATTTTGACAATTTTGACAATTTTGACAATTTTGACAATTTTGACAATTTTGACAATTTTGACAATTTCGACAATTTTGACAATTTTGACAATTTTGACAATTTTGACAATTTTGACAATTTTGACAATTTTGACAATTTTGACAATTTTGACAATTTTGACAATTTTGACAATTTTGACAATTTTGACAATTTTGACAATTTTGACAATTTTGACAATTTTGACAATTTTGACAATTTTGACAATTTTGACAATTTTGACAATTTTGACAATTTTGACAATTTTGACAATTTTGACAATTTTGACAATTTTGACAATTTTGACAATTTTGACAATTTTGACAATTTCGACAATTTTGACAATTTTGACAATTTTGACAATTTTGACAATTTTGACAATTTTGACAATTTTGACAATTTTGACAATTTTGACAATTTTGACAATTTTGACAATTTTGACAATTTTGACAATTTTGACAATTTTGACAATTTCGACAATTTTGACAATTTTGACAATTTTGACAATTTTGACAATTTTGACAATTTTGACAATTTTGACAATTTTGACAATTTTGACAATTTTGACAATTTTGACAATTTTGACAATTTTGACAATTTTGACAATTTTGACAATTTTGACAATTTTGACAATTTTGACAATTTTGACAATTTTGACAATTTTGACAATTTTGACAATTTTGACAATTTTGACAATTTTGACAATTTTGACAATTTTAACAATTTTGACAATTTTGACAATTTTGACAATTTTGACAGTTTTGACAATTTTGACAATTTTGACAGTTTTGATAATTTTGACAATTTTGACAATTTTGATAATTTTGACAATTTTGACAATTTTGACAATTTTGACAATTTTGACAATTTTGACAATTTTGACAATTTTGACAATTTTGACAATTTTGACAATTTTGACAATTTTGACAATTTTGACAATTTTGACAATTTTGACAATTTTGACAATTTTGACAATTTTGACAATTTTGACAATTTTGACAATTTTGACAATTTTGACAATTTTGACAATTTTGACAATTTTGACAATTTTGACAATTTTGACAATTTTGACAATTTTGACAATTTTGACAATTTTGACAATTTTGACAATTTTGACAATTTTGACAATTTTGACAATTTTGACAATTTTGACAATTTTGACAATTTTGACAATTTTGACAATTTTGACAATTTTGACAATTTTGACAATTTTGACAATTTTGACAATTTTGACAATTTTGACAATTTTGACAATTTTGACAATTTTGACAATTTTGACAATTTTGACAATTTTGACAATTTTGACAATTTTGACAATTTTGACAATTTTGACAATTTTGACAATTTTGACAATTTTGACAATTTTGACAATTTTGACAATTTTGACAATTTTGACAATTTTGACAATTTTGACAATTTTGACAATTTTGACAATTTTGACAATTTTGACAATTTTGACAATTTTGACAATTTTGACAATTTTGACAATTTTGACAATTTTGACAATTTTGACAATTTTGACAATTTTGACAATTTTGACAATTTTGACAATTTTGACAATTTTGACAATTTTGACAATTTTGACAATTTTGACAATTTTGACAATTTTGACAATTTTGACAATTTTGACAATTTTGACAATTTTGACAATTTTGACAATTTTGACAATTTTGACAATTTTGACAATTTTGACAATTTTGACAATTTTGACAATTTTGACAATTTTGACAATTTTGACAATTTTGACAATTTTGACAATTTTGACAATTTTGACAATTTTGACAATTTTGACAATTTTGACAATTTTGACAATTTTGACAATTTTGACAATTTTGACAATTTTGACAATTTTGACAATTTTGACAATTTTGACAATTTTGACAATTTTGACAATTTTGACAATTTTGACAATTTTGACAATTTTGACAATTTTGACAAATTTGACAATTTTGACAATTTTGACAATTTTGACAATTTTGACAATTTTGACAATTTTGACAATTTTGACAATTTTGACAATTTTGACAATATTGACAATTTTGACAATTTTGACAATTTTGACGTTTTTGACAATTTTGACAATTTTGACAATTTTGACAATTTTGACAATTTTGACAATTTTGACAATTTTGACAATTTTGACAATTTTGACAATTTTGACAATTTTGACAATTTTGACAATTTTGACAATTTTGACAATTTTGACAATTTTGACAATTTTGACAATTTTGACAATTTTGACAATTTTGACAATTTTGACAATTTTGACAATTTTGACAATTTTGACAATTTTGACAATTTTGACAATTTTGACAATTTTGACAATTTTGACAATTTTGACAATTTTGACAATTTTGACAATTTTGACAATTTTGACAATTTTGACAATTTTGACAATTTTGACAATTTTGACAATTTTGACAATTTTGACAATTTTGACAATTTTGACAATTTTGACAATTTTGACAATTTTGACAATTTTGACAATTTTGACAATTTTGACAATTTTGACAATTTTGACAATTTTGACAATTTTTGACAATTTTGACAATTTTGACAATATTGACAATTTTGACAATTTTGACGTTTTTGACAATTTTGACAATTTTGACAATTTTGACAATTTTGACAATTTTGACAATTTTGACAATTTTGACAATTTTGACAATTTTGACAATTTTGACAATTTTGACAATTTTGACAATTTTGACAATTTTGACAATTTTGACAATTTTGACAATTTTGACAATTTTGACAATTTTGACAATTTTGAGAATTTTGACAATTTTGACAATTTTGACAATTTTGACAATTTTGAGAATTTTGACAATTTTGACAATTTTGACAATTTTGAAAATTTTGACAATTTTGACAATTTTGACAATTTTGACAATTTTGACCATTTTGACAATTTTGAAAATTTTGACAATTTTGACAATTTTTGACAATTTTGACAATTTTGACAATATTGACAATTTTGACAATTTTGACGTTTTTGACAATTTTGACAATTTTGACAATTTTGACAATTTTGACAATTTTGACAATTTTGACAATTTTGACAATTTTGACAATTTTGACAATTTTGACAATTTTGACAATTTTGACAATTTTGACAATTTTGACAATTTTGAGAATTTTGACAATTTTGACAATTTTGACAATTTTGTCAATTTTGACAATTTTGACAATTTTGACAATTTTGACAATTTTGACAATTTTGACAATTTTGACAATTTTGACAATTTTGACAATTTTGACAATTTTGACAATTTTGACAATTTTGACAATTTTGACAATTTTGACAATTTTGACAATTTTGACAATTTCGACAATTTTGACAATTTTGACAATTTTGACAATTTTGACAATTTTGACAATTTTGACAATTTTACAATTTTGACAATTTTGACAATTTTGACAATTTTGACAATTTTGACAATTTTGACAATTTTGACAATTTTGACAATTTTGACAATTTTGACAATTTTGACAATTTTGACAATTTTGACAATTTTGACAATTTTGACAATTTTGACAATTTTGACAATTTTGACAATTTTGACAATTTTGACAATTTTGACAATTTTGACAATTTTGACAATTTTGACAATTTTGACAATTTTGGCAATTTTGACAATTTTGACAATTTTGACAATTTTGACAATTTTGACAATTTTGACAATTTTGACAATTTTGACAATTTTGACAATTTTGACAAATTTTGTCAATTTTGTCAATTTTGTCAATTTTGTCAATTTTGTCAATTTTGTCAATTTTGTCAATTTTGTCAATTTTGTCAATTTTGTCAATTTTGTCAATTTTGTCAATTTTGTCAATTTTGTCAATTTTGTCAATTTTGTCAATTTTGTCAATTTTGTCAATTTTGTCAATTTTGTCAATTTTGTCAATTTTGTCAATTTTGTCAATTTTGTCAATTTTGTCAATTTTGTCAATTTTGTCAATTTTGTCAATTTTGTCAATTTTGTCAATTTTGTCAATTTTGTCAATTTTGTCAATTTTGTCAATTTTGTCAATTTTGTCAATTTTGTCAATTTTGTCAATTTTGTCAATTTTGTCAATTTTGTCAATTTTGTCAATTTTGTCAATTTTGTTAATTTTGTCAATTTTGTCAATTTTGTCAATTAAGTCAATTTTGTCAATTTTATCAATTTTGTCAATTTTGTCAATTTTATCAATTTTGTCAATTTTGTCGATTTTGTCAATTTTGTCAATTTTGTCAATTTTGTCAATTTTGTCAATTTTGTCAATTTTTAAATTTTGTCAATTTTGTCAATTTTTTCAATTGTGTCAATTTTGTCAATTTTGTTAATTTTGACAATTTTGTCAATTTTGTCAATTTTGTCAATTTTGTCAATTTTTTCAATTTTGTCATTTTTTCAATTTTGTCAATTTTGTCAATTTTGTCAATTTTGTCAATTTTGTCAATTTTATCAATTTTGTCAATTTTGTCAATTTTGTCAATTTTGTCAATTTTGTCAATTTTGTCAATTTTGTCAATTTTGTCAATTTTGTCAATTTTGTCAATTTTGTCAATTTTGTCAATTTTGTCAATTTTGTCAATTTTGTCAATTTTGTCAATTTTGTCAATTTTGTCAATTTTGTCAATTTTGTCAATTTTGTCAATTTTGTCAATTTTGTCAATTTTGTCAATTTTGTCAATTTTGTCAATTTTGTCAATTTTGTCAATTTTGTCAATTTTGTCAATTTTGTCAATTTTGTCAATTTTGTCAATTTTGTCAATTTTGTTAATTTAGTCAATTTTGTCAATTTTGTCAATTTTGTCAATTTTGTCAATTTTGTCAATTTTGTTAATTTTGTCAATTTTGTCAATTTTGTCAATTTTGTCAATTTTGTCAATTTTGTCAATTTTGTCAATTTTGTCAATTTTGTCAATTTTGTCAATTTTGTCAATTTTGTCAATTTTGTCAATTTTGTCAATTTTGTCAATTTTGTCAATTTTGTCAATTTTGTCAATTTTGTCAATTTTGTCAATTTTGTCAATTTTGTCAATTTTGTCAATTTTGTCAATTTTGTCAATTTTGTCAATTTTGTCAATTTTGTCAATTTTTTCAATTTTGTCAATTTTGTCAATTTTGTCAATTTTGTCAATTTTGTCAATTTTGTCAATTTCGTCAATTTTGTGAATTTTGTCAATTTTGTCAATTTTGTCAATTTTGTCAATTTTGACAATTTTGTCAATTTTGTCAATTTTGTCAATTTTGGCAATTTTGTCAATTTTGTCAATTTTGTCAATTTTGTCAATTTTGTCAATTTTGTCAATTTTGTCAATTTTGTCAATTTTGTCAATTTTGTCATTTTTGTAATTTTTATCACTTTTGTCATTTTTGACAATTTTGACAATTTTGACAATTTTGACAATTTTGAGAATTTTGACAATTTTGACAATTTTGACAATTTTGACAATTTTGACAATTTTGACAATTTTGACAATTTTGACAATTTTGACAATTTTGACAATTTTGACAATTTTGACAATTTTGACAATTTTGACAATTTTGACAATTTTGACAATTTTGACAATTTTGACAATTTTGACAATTTTGACAATTTTGACAATTTTGACAATTTTGACAATTTTGACAATTTTGACAATTTTGACAATTTTGACAATTTTGACAATTTTGACAATTTTGACAATTTTGACAATTTTGACAATTTTGACAATTTTGACAATTTTGACAATTTTGACAATTTTGACAATTTTGACAATTTTGACAATTTTGACAATTTTGACAATTTTGACAATTTTGACAATTTTGACAATTTTGACCATTTTGACAATTTTGACAATTTTGACAATTTTGACAATTTTGACAATTTTGACAATTTTGACAATTTTGACAATTTTGACAATTTTGACAATGTTGAAAATTTTGACAAATTTGACAATTTTTGAGACCTTTTTTCTTTGAATTTTTTTCTAGTTTGATGAATTGATTTTTTTTTACAAATAATGAAAGTCAAACAAATCTTGCCTTTATTTCTTGACAATGTTATGAGCATTATGATTTTCTTTGTCATGGCCCAGCAATATGTTGGGTTTAACAGTAATTTTTCAACCGAGCTCAGCCGACGTCATGCGGCATAATAAAAAAACGCAGCCTCAGGGATGCTTCACCACTTCAGAAAGCAGCAGGAAGGTACCTTCTGGTGAATTGTACCCACTAACAACCGGTCGACTCGAAATTGGTCTCACATGGAAAATAAAACCGAAGAAAAATGTTACCTGTCCAGCAGCATATATGTATGTAGTGAATGTGTAAACATACTCGTATAAAAGTTAGCAAATAAAAAGTAAACTTTCCACGGCCAAGGATCTGCGAAGCGTTTGAAAGATTACGGCGGAGTCGTAAAAGAGTACAGAAAAAATTACTCTAAACCACCACGTACTTTTCATCATTAATGAGGTGAAACTGGTGGAGCTCAAACGTCTTTCCTCTTAACCAAAGTCTTGGTTTCCTCCGACCAGGTAGCTTCAGTGATTTTTCAATTGCGGCACCAGTTTTGTAATTTTGTTCAATTTGGACTCAGGTACTTCTTACTTCAGGATTTGGGACCTCAAGGATTCGACTTCAGGTTCCGAAATTCAATTCTACCCCGACAGCTGCAAGAACGGAAAGCGCTGACTCAATTTGCTTCCAAGAAGGAAAATTCCTTTGTGGCATTCCAGGAAAATAAATAAAATAAGCTTTGAGGGGGTCTGCTGGGTTTGATGTTGTTCAACGTTGCGAGTAATGGATTTGTGTGGTAGATTTATTTGGAAATCTCAGAAATTGTTTTGAGTTCCAGAAATCTGTATGGCGTTATCAAAAGATTGTGATTTCCAATTTGGGAGCCTGATTGAAGTAAATTATATTTAAGATGAACTGAAATGTAAGTGGAATTGCTTCCTACGCAGCTTTTAGATTTATTTTTTTTTGTCTTAAATGGTAACATCAGAGTTAAAAAGGAATTATTTAGATTTTTTTAAAGATGTCCAACAGCCTAAGGAATGCAGTAAGTGGAAATACCATTCCTTTCTAATTGAAGTGCTTCACCTGCTCAAGTCTTCTTTGTGCTGGAATTTGATTCGATACAAATCTTCCCGACAACATTGTATCAATAAACATGCAAGGGCATTACTTCCAAGAAAAGCCTATCAGTCGGCTCAATGGAGAAGGAGAAAAGAAACCCGAACAATAACACAAAGGCTCTCTCTAGGCTTCATTCATCGTTTCCTCTTCTGCAATTTCTTCTTTGGTTGGCCAACAACGACCCAAAAAAACGGTTTCGATCCATTGAAGACGATGTTTCAATCATTTCCAAATCCAATACCATACCTTCTTCAAGAAGATATCTTTTCTCCGGCACTCAAGCTGGAATCCGTCGTCGTCCAGACGATTCGTGGGATGATTCCGGTAAGAATCTCAACCGAACGACTAACCTTCATCATCGAGGCGTGGTTGTGGCCAATCAGTTCAAGGAGCCAGACGCAGGCAAGGATATCCTCTCTAGAGGCGTAATTTTTCCGGGAAATATTTACAGCTGAAAGCCGGAAGACACGCGTAGGAATAGAATTTCCTTTGCCGGGGTTAACATCCTTAGCGTCCGTTTACTGATTTTTTCACCAGAATAAAAATCTACCAGATATCTTTCCCTCGACTTTTTCCATCGAGAAGGATGTTGCCAACATCCTTCGACAAGCATAAAATTGTTGCCCCTACTCTATGGATTTACCTTCGCATCGAAATCGGTCAAAAAGCGTTGTCAATTTGAAACTTGTTTCCATAATAAAGCTTTCATCGATTCTAAGACCTACTTCAAATCATCCCCCCTTACCGGGAGTGGTTTCTTTCATATAAGTAGATAAAAAAAACATTTCAATAACACGTAGTAAAATTTCTGGCTTGTTATGTTTACATTATGAGGAGCTCATCATCCCCTTTAATTAACGTCTAAATTTCTTTGGTCGTCTAAAGAAGAAGACAGCACATTCAACATTGCTCGGGGGGAGTAAAGTGTTAATCTAAGTCAAAATTGTCAAAATTGTCCAAATTGTCAAAATTGTCAAAATTGTCAAAATTGTCAAAATTGTCAAAATTGTCAAAATTGTCAAAATTGTCAAAATTGTCAAAATTGTCAAAATTGTCAAAATTGTCAAAATTGTCAAAATTGTCAAAATTGTCAAAATTGTCAAAATTGTCAAAATTGTCAAAATTGTCAAAATTGTCAAAATTGTCAAAATTGTCAAAATTGTCAAAATTTCAAAATTTCAAAATTGTCAAAATTGGTCAAAATGGTCAAAATTGTCAAAATTGTCAAAATTGCCAAAATTGTCAAAATTGTCAAAATTGTCAAAATTGTCAAAATTGTCAAAATTGTCAAAATTGTCAAAATTGTCAAAATTATCAAAATGGTCGAAATTGTCGAAATGATCTTAGATTGTGTCAAAATTCCAGTCATCAAAAAATGAAACGAATTTGTGTCAGGATTGTGTCGAAATTGTGCAAAAAATGGTTGAAATTTGGCGAGACAGAATGATTTCAATAGTGTCAGAACTGTGTAAAATTAATTTAGAAAATTGTCAAAACCAAGCCAAGTCTGTGTCAAGTGATTTCAAAATTGAATCGAAATTAACAAAACATTTTGAAAACTATATCAAAATTTGATGACAACGTGTTGCTTAATTTTGTCATAGTTTTTTGTACTTTTTACCATACATATTTGCCACTTATTTAATCGATTCAAATGCATCGGTATTGCTGCCCAAAAAGCTTCTTTCTTAACCATTGTTAGTACTGATCAATATTCTGTTACAAGGGTTTTACTTTAGTAACCAGGTGTAAATGAAGATAAATGATGTTGACACCAGTTAAACCGGAAGAGACTCCAGTTCGAGACCTTTTCCTCAATCAAGGAGATAGAGAGAGGAAGAAAGCTGACAGCAGGAGGAAAAAAAATGATAAAATGGAGCTCGTGTGAGTGTCAAATTGTCAACAATTTATAACATGAGCGAGCAGATATCCGTCCCCTCTTGAAAGCTATTTTTGTACCTCCGTTGTCGTTATCAGTACATTGTAGCTAACCTTTATTCAAAAACGAGCCAGACAGATGGGATTTGCTATCTGATTGGATTAAGATTACTGTTGATTGTTAACAGAAAATATCCTTTCCTATTCCTAACACTCAATTGAAAACAAATCCCCCGTTTATAACTTCGATGTAACAATCTGAAAATATTAAAAACCAAATCGATTCCAAAAACTGTCATCGAGGGAAATGCGAATTGGATATAAAAGTGCCAGTGAGTGTAATCAAAATCATAAACCATGCGTAAGATTGTCCACACGGCGCAAAAAGCCGAGGAAAAGATAAACATTGTCTCATTCATGTGGGTGAAGCCACATGTTTGAAGTAACGGGACTGCGATAAGATTATTGCTAAAGTTTCGCGGCTAATGGCTTCAGTTTCAGTTTGATATTAAGTGGGCGGGAGAAAACTTGACTCATGAAAGTCATCATACGCGGTTAATTTTAGTTCAAGTTTTATCTGAAATTGATAAAAGTTTACAAATAGAGATTTCTATCAGAAAACAATTGAATTTTTCTCAAAACTCTACTCAATGTTAAAGCAAAATAATCGACTCAGAAAACTGTAAACATGTTTTCACAAAATTCTCACAACAGACATGCCTCTCAACAAAGCCATCAAGTGTCTTGCTGCTGGTATTATTCCGACATTAATTAGCGAGAACATAACTTTCCTGGCCATGTTTTTCCGTCCGTCTTGTCGAGGGGAAGGTAAAGAGGTAAAAAAAATTGCGCTCAATACAACAACGGAGCGAGCGTAAAACAAGAGTGAACAGGAAATCCCGAACGACGAAGATGAATTTATTTACATCAACAAGCTGACTCATTTGCGAGTGGCGCTCCACTACAGATTTGACGTGCTATTTTTGGCATTGATGGAGGGAAAATTTGACAAGAAGGGAATTTTGACACATTTTTAACGCAAATTTTAAACAATTTTAAACTTTTTTGACAGAAAAGGCAATTATGAGTAAAACTTTTCACAGAATATTTGAAAAATGTATACACAAACAGGTCAGACGATTTTTTTTTCAATTTGGACACAATTGACAAATTTGACAATTTTGACAATTTTGACAATTTTGACAATTTTGACAATTTTGACAATTTTGACAATTTTGACAATTTTAACAATTTTGACAATTTTGACAATTTTGACAATTTTGACAATTTTGACAATTTTGACAATTTTGACAATTTTGACAATTTTGACAATTTTGACAATTTTGACAAGTTTGACAATTTTGACAATTTTGACAATTTTTATTTTGTATTTTGTATTTTGTTGTAAAATTTTCAAGGTTTGTGAAAATGTTATTGAAACTATTTCGATGTTGAAAATTTGAAGGTTGAAAATAATAGCAAATTGAACAATTTGGCAACGAATGAATGATTGCCGTTGAATCTCTTGGGTGGCGACAATTTGCTTCGATCATTCGATAAGCATAAATATTCTCCATTGTAATAAAATCCGATTCGTTCATTTATTGCCTCTCTACTACAAAAGAGCCGCCAAGACCCACCATTCACTAAAACCCAAGCTCGCTAATCCATTATCCCAAAAGGTCATCTGTACAATAATGTTGCGGTGAAAGGTCCAATGGGTTTCCAAACAAAAATTGCCACAATCAAATCCATAAATCAATCTGGGCCTGGGCTGGGGAACAAAAAAGAAAAACCCGGAACCAAAAGAGACCTAAGATGAGAGGTCAATCATCCTGCACAAAGCCACCTGTCAGCAAATTACGCCCAGATTGTGTAGCACTTCTTCGATTCAGTCCAGCTTGGGATCGAAACGGAATTCCGGAAGCCATTTAACCCCGAGGGGGATCAGATCTCATTTCTCAAAAAGCTGGACCCAAACCCAACTGGCTGACGTCATGAATAAGGAGAACATCTGCCTTCTGCCTCCATTCATCTATCTGGAGAGATTCGATTTTGTTGATGGTTCTGAAGTGGCGGTTTCCGGTGGTCTTTTGGGAGTTTCTTGGGGATTTTACGGGTATCAACACCTTCTTAGAACAGGACGGGGAAAGTTTTGGGTTCTACCCTCATTCGCTAGACCACGGAATCTAATCAACCGAATATAATCGAGGTGAAATGATGCCACGATGATATGAGAAAGGTGCAAAAGACGACGACGTTCTAGTTTATGAATGTGATAATAGAAGCAAGACGCGGTAATCGAAATCGAGGACCCAATAAATAATCATTATCATTTGGGCGAGGCCAGCTATTTGAACTGCCAATGCCAACAGGTTGAATCCCTTGTAGATGACTATCGAAAACCGGTGAGAAAATTGCGAAAAGATCAAGAATAGATTAATCATTCCGTTATCCATTTTTGGAAAAACAATCAGCTATCATGTTATCTAATGAGAATATAGGCATACGGATCGGGATGAACATGACCGAATTTTTAAACAAAATATATCAGGAATATTACAAAAATCGAATAAATATGATGGAAATATTCTTAAAATCTTTTCTTGAAAAGATTCACTTATTTATTTTTCGACCGGGAATAATTTATAGGTTAAGTTCGGCTTTCGGTCTTTCGGTCAAGATTTACAACACTTTTTATGTGTTCTTCATCCAACGTTTCGAATTAATATTTATTCTTTTTCAAGGAACTAAAATAAAACAAAAAGCATAAAACATATTTCTTGTGGAACAAAAAAATGTTCACTTACTCGAACATTCGTGCTATAGTCCGAAACAGATGCGCTCCTTGTTTTATTTTAGTTCCTTGAAAAAGAATAAATATTAATTCGAAACGTTGGATGAAGAACACATAAAAAGTGTTGTAAATCTTGACCGAAAGACCGAAAGCCGAACATAACCTATTGAAAAGATTCAGAAAGAACGACTTGCAAAGTTATTTACTGAATATTTCACATCATTCAAACAGTATCTCATTTCAACCTCACGCAATTGGCGAAACACCTTTTTACCACCTGCTGAGTGAGCCCGGTGATATGTGTTATGTCTTTAAATTTTTCATTCCTCATCGTTCAACAAATGGCGCCGACGCCTGACTTGGATTCCGGGAAAATGGTCCGTACTCCTTCACATTCTTTCGCGGAATAAATTATTAAAGGCGGTAAAAAAAACCTTCACGGCAGTTACTAGTTATTTTTTTGCTGCGTTGAATACTAAACAACCAAAGCACGCGGAAGTCGGTGTGACTTGAAATGTGAAGCAATCAGTAATAATAACTCTTCCATGAATGCTTGCAATGTCTAACATACAACTGTAGTGCTATTTGGTTCACGAAGGATTAAAGAGTTTTTCCAAATCACAAAAAGAAACATTCGATTTAAGCAGAAAGGCATTGAGCTTTCAACTGAAAAAGCAAACAATATAGAAAACCACTTGAAAATGTCATATTTATCCAATTTGTAAAACTCAAGATATTATCAATATTATAAACAATCAAAACTGTTGAATTCGCAAAATTCTCAAAATTCTCAAAATCCTCAAAATTGTCAAAAAAATGTCAAAATTGTCAAAATTGTCAAAATTGTCAAAATTGTCAAAATTTTCAAAATTGTCAAAATTATTAAAATTGTCAAAATTGTCAAAATTGTCAAAATTGTCAAAATTGTCAAAATTGTCAAAATTGTCAAAATTGTCAAAATTGTCAAAATTGTCAAAATTGTCAAAATTGTCAAAATTATTAAAATTGTCAAAATTGTCAAAATTGTCAAAATTGTCAAAATTGTCAAAATTGTCAAAATTGTCAAAATTGTCAAAATTGTCAAAATTGTCAAAATTGTCAAAATTGTCAAAATTGTCAAAATTGTCAAAATTGTCAAAATTGTCAAAATTGTCAAAATTGTCAAAATTGTCAAAATTGTCAAAATTGTCAAAATTGTCAAAATTGTCAAAATTGTCAAAATTGTCAAAATTGTCAAAATTGTCAAAATTGTCAAAATTGTCAAAATTGTCAAAATTGTCAAAATTGTCAAAATTGTCAAAATTGTCAAAATTGTCAAAATTGTCAAAATTGTCAAAATTGTCAAAATTGTCAAAATTGTCAAAATTGTCAAAATTGTCAAAATTGTCAAAATTGTCAAAATTGTCAAAATTGTCAAAATTGTCAAAATTATCAAATTGTCAAAATTGTCAAAATTGTCAAAATTGTCAAAACTGTCAAAACTGTCAAAATTGTCAAAATTGTCAAAATTGTCAAAATTGTCAAAATTGTCACAATTGTCAAAATTGTCAAAATTGTCAAAATTGTCAAAATTGTCAAAATTGTCAAAATTGTCAAAATTGTCAAACTTGTCAAAATTGTCAAAATTGTCAAAATTGTCAAAATTGTCAAAATTGTCAAAATTGTCAAAATTGTCAAAATTGTCAAAATTGTCAAAATTGTCAAAATTGTCAAAATTGTCAAAATTGTCAAAATTGTCAAAATTGTCAAAATTGTCAAAATTGTCAAAATTGTCAAAATTGTCAAAATTGTCAAAATTGTCAAAATTGTCAAAATTGTCAAAATTGTCAAAATTGTCAAAATTGTCAAAATTGTCAAAATTGTCAAAATTGTCAAAATTGTCAAAATTGTCAAAATTGTCAAAATTGTCAAAATTGTCAAAATTGTCAAAATTGTCAAAATTGTAAAAATTGTCAAAATTGTCAAAATTGTCAAAATTGTCAAAATTGTCAAAATTGTCAAAATTGTCAAAATTGTCAAAATTGTCAAAATTGTCAAAATTGTCAAAATTGTCAAAATTGTCAAAATTGTCAAAATTGTCAAAATTGTCAAAATTGTCAAAATTGTCAAAATTGTCAAAATTGTCAAAACTGTCAAAATTGTCAAAATTATCAAAATTGTCAAAATTGTCAAAAATAACACTGAAATAAGACCAAAATGAGACAGGTGTAAGAAAAAATGAGACAAGAATGAGACAGAAATAAGTCAAAAATATAACAAATTCGACAAAAATTACGAAAGACAAAAAAAAAATCAGAAAAAATATAATATACAATTTTTAGACAATAAAGAGAAAGAAAAAAATTCAAAAAATGAGATATAAATCAGACAAAAATGAGACAAAAAAATTAAAGATGAGATAAAAATGAGACAAAAATGAAACAAAAGGAGACAAAAGAGTGACAAAAATTTATTTAAAATGAGACTCAAATGAGACTTAAATGCGACAAAAATTAGACAAAAGTAGGATAGAAATGAGACAAAAAATAAGACATAAATTATGCGAAAATTGGACAAAAATTAAACATAAATGAGAAAAAAATGCGACGAGAATAATACAAAAAATGAGACCAAAATGAGACCGAAATGAGACAAAAATAAGACAAAAATGAGATAAAAATGAGACAAACATGAGATATAAAAGAGACAATTATAAGAAAAATTTAACAAGTTATAAGACAAGACTCAGACAAAAATGAGAAAAAATGGAATATCTGAAACAGAAATGAGTCAAAAACGAAACAATTATAAGACTAAACTGAGATAAAATGAGACAAAAAAATGAAACATCTGATACAAAAATGAGACAAAAAAAGGAATATCTGAAACCAAACTGTGATAAAAATGAGACACAAAAGAGACAATAATGAGTCAAAATAAATCAAAATAATGTTGAGTAGATTTGCGTAGGAGTGATGCTACATCAGTTTCGATTTCAATTTGAAAGACCGAATGCACATCACATTCATATTTAAAAAGATTTCCAGAATGCGCTTTTTCCATTCGAGCTCCGATATTTTCATCCCATTAAACAATTTGATTGAAATTGCATTGTGATTATGAATTTAAAATTAAACCGAGTTACAGAGAAAAAAAATCTCAGCTCGACATATTGAGCGAGCAGAAAGCAGCAGGAAACCTTTTAGCTCGAATGAGCTTCAGTTATCTTTTCTTTCGAAACAGTGCATCGTGTTTCCATTTGGCTCTGAAACTCAATTTCCTCGCACTTCTTCCACTTTGTCCAGGTTCTGACTTTTTTTTTGTTCCAAAAATAATTTTCCATCCTTACTCTTCCTTTGTCGACGGCTGCAAATTAGCATACTAACTCGAACAAATTCTAAGCTTAATGAAGTGAACTTCTGAATCGATGTAACTTTTTTCCATTTGTTCTGGATTTGCAGGATTTTATTTTTTGCTGGCTCTCACTTTTCACACACATCTCACAGCTTTTTATTTCCCCGGATCCACAAAGTGGAAGTACTACAATCATCATGGTGCGGACTTTTTTTTATTCATTTTCTCTCGTCCGCTGAAAACACTTTGTGCATTTCATTCGTATGGTATGATATGGCAGTTTTTTTATCGTTTCGATTTGAGCGTTCCCGGAGAATTTACTTTACTTAACTTTAATTTACTTTTCCCTTTATTGTTTGACTTTGTACTCGGATTCGAAATACGTAACACACGTTTTTTGTGTTTGCTTTCTTAGTCTTGTTAATTTTTCATATCAGTAAACCAACATCAACAGCTCGCATGCATTTGATTCGATAGCCAGGCGAATGGAAAAAATTTAAACCTTTACACTCATTCAATCTGTGTTGCCAAAATTGACTTTTTCATCTTGTTTCTTTTAAAAAAAAAGTAGACTTCAAAATAAAAAATAAACTTAAAATACGGTCTTGAAAATTAAATGCAAAGAAAAAAATGGCAACACTGCCCTACTAGAATCAATCTCACTGGAACAGAACGATAAGAAATAATCGAACGAAAACAAAATCTCTCCAACACATGCATCACTTACACATGTACATAGGTAAAACAGCACAAAGCTTACGGGAACGAACGCTTGGGAGCGCTTTAAGCGCTCGAGCTGTCCAAATCAAATTTGCGTCTTATGCTTTGAAGAGAAAGCAATTTGATTGGCTACTTAATGGCATCGAGTGCTTTCGGAAAAAGGTTTTGCTCCCATCAAGACGATGCCAATACCTACATACCTAATCATCAGCATCATCGTCGTCTGCCTCGTTCAAACTAATGATTGATACCTATCCATAGTAGTTTGGAGTATGTATTATATCTAGTGCTTGGCTAGAATGATCGAGAGTTTCGTTGGATTCGTTTTGAGGCACTAATTGGAAGGAATGTTTGAAAAACGTCCAAATAATAAAATCAAATAAATTGAAAAATTGTTCAACAGTATGAAAATTAAGATGAAGACCAAAAAAAAATCAAAAGCAATCCCCAAAATCCAAAAAAAGACAACAGAAAAGTTTGCAATAATGACAATTTTGACAATTTTTACATTTTTGTCATTTTTGATATTTTTGATATTTTTGACCTTTTTGTCATTTTTGACATTTTTGACATTTTTGACATTTTTGTCATTTTTGACACTTTTGACATTTTTGACATTTTTGACATTTTTGACATTTTTGACATTAATGACATTTATGAATTTTTTGACATTTTTGACAATTTTGACATTTTTGACATTTTTGACATTTTTAACATTTTTGACAATTTTGACATTTTTGACATTTATGACATTTTTGAAATTTATAACATTTTTGGCATTTTGACATTTTGACATTTTTGACTTTTTTGACAATTTTGACATTTTTGGCATTTTTGACATTTTTGTCATTTTTGACATTTTTGACATTTTGACATTTTTGACATTTTTGACAATTTTGACATTTTTGGCATTTATGACATTTTTGTCATTTTTGACATTTTTGACATTTTTGACATATTTAACATTTTTAACATTTTTGAGATTTCTTACATTTTTGACATTTTTAACATTTTTGACAATTTTGAGAATTTTAACAATTTTGCCAATTTTGACATTTTTGACATTTTTGACATTTTTGACATTTTTGACATTTTTGACATTTTTGACATTTTTGACATTTTTGACATTTTTGACATTTTTGACATTTTTGACATTTTTGACATTTTTGACATTTTTGACATTTTTGACATTTTTGACATTTTTGACATTTTTGACATTTTTGACATTTTTGACATTTTTGACATTTTTGACATTTTTGACATTTTTGACATTTTTGACATTTTTGACATTTTTGACATTTTTGACATTTTTGACAATTTTGACATTTTTGACATTTTTGACAATTTTGACATTTTTGACAATTTTGACAATTTTGACAATTTTGACAATTTTGACAATTTTGACAACCTTGACAATTTTGACAATTTTGACAATTTTGACAATTTTGACAATTTTGACAATTTTGACAACCTTGACAACCTTGACAATTTTGACAATTTTGACAATTTTGACAATTTTGACAATTTTGACAATTTTGACAATTTTGACAATTTTGGCAATTTAGACAATTTTGACAATTTTGACAATTTTGACAATTTTGACAATTTTGACAATTTTGACAATTTTGACAATTTTGACAATTTTGACAATTTTGACAATTTTGACAATTTTGACAATTTTGACAATTTTGACAATTTTGACAATTTTGACAATTTTGACAATTTTGACAATTTTGACAATTTTGACAATTTTGACAATTTTGACAATTTTGACAATTTTGACAATTTTGACAATTTTGACAATTTTGACAATTTTGACAATTTTGACAATTTGGCAGTTTTGAAAATTTGGCACTTTTGAAAATTTTGTTACCAGTTATATTGGGTGTTGGATCTGTTTCAATAAAGATTTCTTCGATGAGAATGTGTTATTTATAAAATTTGCGAACAACTGAACTTTTAATTTCTTCTAGATTTTCTTTTGTAGTTTCAGGATAAAACGAGATGATTAGAGATATACGGAAAGCCATATATATTGATTGTTTTTAGGAGTAGGGTAAATGATCTTGAGCGGAACCAATTGGCTCAATTCGACGCAACTCGGAACAGTTGATCAAGCGGTATGGCTTTGGGCTATATCCCAACAAATATTTTTTCAGTTCAGCGGATAGATCTTGGTTTCTGCTTTCTAATGATGATTTTTAGAATATTTTAGAGTGAATCCTTATAACTCGAGAGCTGTTTCACTGAAGTAAGAATTCTGATCTTGAGCGGAACCACGCTGATCTTGAGCGGAACCAAAATATGATCTTGAGCGGAACCATTTTCTTCTGTCAACATCTTTAATAGCTCTTATTCCTAATACTTGTAACTGTGTAACTGTAACTGTGTAACTGTGAAAACTTCAATTAAATTTCATCTTTGAAGATTTTAAAGTTAAAAAATTAATCTTTTTACGTGAAAAAAAGAAACTTAGCGTTCCAAAGGTGTTCTCAAAATATCCGTTCAAATTTATTTCTTGCTTAAAAAAAGTCCAATTTTCCCTTTGATGCACTGTATCCTATTTTGAAAGAATCGTTCCTCTAAACTCAAATTTTAGTTTTTTTAATCACAAAAATTAAATTCGTTAGTAAATTTCATTGATTTTTTGAATGTGCGTGTTTAGGATCATACTGCCCCGAACAACTTTTGAAGGTAACGACAAAGTTAGAAATAAAAAAGAAGATACTTTAAATTACAGATTTGGCAAAAAAACGGTACATTGCTCAAAATCAATGTTTTTGAGAAAAAACTCTTATTTTTTTAATCCTTATTCCCTTATTTCCTTTAACTTTATTGGAAAATCATGATAATTTGTGTCGTTTTTATATTTTAGTTGGGAAAAATCAGTTTACGTTGAAAATCTTTTCATACTTTTTTAATTCAAAGTAAGAAACCTTAATTTTATATTGACCAAAACAAAATTATAATTATGGAAATCCATTCGCAATTAAAAAATTCTGTGTAATCTGTAAATATTTCAAAATATCGTGTTCTGTGACACAGATTCTGTGATAAAAATTGACACGTTGACATTTATTTATATTCAAAATTTATTGAAATATTAATTATTTATCTCAATTGATAACACAATTATTTCTCAAACCAATTTCCAGTTCGAGCTCAAGTGTAAAGTCAAACACAAGGAAATCGGATAGGTTTTCAATACCAGGCCACCAATTGAATCGTGAAGTATTATAAAATAGCTAACCCGGTGTGCTTTGCTACACTTTGTTAAACTAAAATGATGTGTGTAAAAAAATAATTTGAATTTTTGTTTATTACATAGTATATCGTTTTCAATTGGAATGTGAACATCTGAAACAATCTCTTTAAAAGAAAGCTACTTCATAAAGTACGAATAAGAATGCTTCATGAACGATTCTTATTCTGAAATAATGATTTAACTTTATTGGCTTCATTAGTTCTCGAATTATGCCAAAAATTATGTATGAAAGCCTTTCTCCTCCTTCTCGTCGTCCCTCTGAAAGAAAGATTCAAAAACACATTTCTTGAACCCCAAAAAATTAAACTTTTTGTGTGCCTAGTTTGGTACGCTGTGTGCGCCAATCCTAATTAGTTTTTGATCTATTCGAACTTAATTTTGATAGAACAAGAAATATACAAAAGTGCTGCATACATTCAGGAGTATAAACTGCGTGTGAGACATAAGGCATAAGGCAGCGCACCTAGCGGTTTATTTCGGAAGCTAGTAGTTCCGCTCAAGATCGAAGATGGTTCCACTCAAGATCATATTTTACTTTTAAAAACTACGCTATTAATTGATATTCTGATGAAAAACTTACTACAAAAACCCGAATAATGCTTTTTTATGAGTTTTTCTACCATTTTAATCATTGAGAATTAGTTTACAACGGTCAAAGGTGACATAAATTGACGTTCAAAGTCAGCGTAGATTGATGAAAATTTCAGCAGAAATGCGTATGTTTTTAAATCTTCTAATAACATTATTTGAGTTAATAAATTTTAGCAAAAATGTCAATGCTTGTATGGAAAGATCTTGAAAAAGTGTTTTTTCAACAGTTTGGTAAGATTCATAAACAATCATTGCCTAGAACTTAGAAAAAGTAAATGGTTCCGCCCAAGATCAGATTTTGACTAGTTCCGCTCAAGATCATTTACCCTAATCAAGAGGTTTATCTTTTAAAAACTACTCTCGTTACATTGGTGTTTCTCGCCAAACACGAGACCTGCATTCCTCGGACTGACATTTCTTTTATCAAACTTTAAGTTATTGTGCTATAACTAAGATTTCCAATCCGTTATCCCACTTCCATTTGACACCAATAATACTTATTCCCACAGGGAGAATATCTATTAAATAAATGCTTCCAAATTATTAATTCAAGGAGCTACTTATGCAAATGATAAATTTGTCGAGTATATGGGTGAGTATGTTGACGCTTATGCTTGATTCCACAGGCACCGTTAATTCACTTCCCATGTTTAACTATCAGGAATCATAAATTACTGATAGAAGAAGAAAACGGTGGATGGTTAAAAAGCAGTTACTCCACCAAATTATCTGAAAGAGTCTCATGAGTTTGGTACCAAAATTAAATCGAAATAGGAATTAATTGCTGCCAAAAATTTCGGAAAACACTCCCATCATCAGTATGTGGGGCTCTCAGTCAAATCGTGAAGATCTTCTGGAGGAAACGAGTTCGGGGATAAAATATGCTTGAAAAATTGATTCACTAAATACCGCTGTCCCGAAAATTCGAATCGATTAATTGTGGTTGGTAGCTTTGGAGTCTGGAAGAAAGAGGAAGTTGACTTTAATTTCAAGAAAAGGTTAAACGCGACGTGCTCCCAGCTTCGCTTTTCTTTGTTGTTTTTAAGATGGCGAAGATGCTGGTAATTCTGTTGGTTTAGTTGGAAGAAAAACTCGAACGTCTTCCATTGCTTCCCGCAGCAAGACAAATGACTGTTGCATAAATCATGAGCACGAAAGCAGTGTGGCTTCGCACAATGAGTCGAAATGGATTGTTGTGTTTAAGTTTTTTTTCCTTTCTTTCTTCTTTTCAGCTGATTCAGTAGATCTTCTTTAAAAGAATAACAAACCTTGACGGGAGCTTCCCTCTCTTGTCTTTAGGGCGAATATTTCGTCTTTAAGGCTCTTCATCTTCTACTTCCAACATTGTTCTCAAAGAATTCCTCAAAATTCCACTTCTGAAAAAGAAATTAAAGCTGGATTGATGGATCAATCTGATCCATCATTTGAAAAAAAAAAAAACAACAAAAATCAAAAAACAGTATAAATTCAAGCCAAATCTGCAATTCAAACAAACAAAAATTTCTACCTTATCCAGCTGGGGAAAATTTTCCAACTGTCAATTTGGCGATTCCCGGCATTCGGTCCCAGATTCGAATCGGCATCAAATTTTCGATCAATTAAACTGATATGGAGGTGGACCAATCAACGAACGGGATGGGACGAACGGAAAATCGAGTTTCCTAGGATTGGTGGAGGAATGTAATCTGGGGCTGGCTGAAACCGTTTTATCCCCGAGTCGAATAATCAACAGCGATTTAATTAATTTCTCAAAATCGATCGATACCGAATGCATTGGAATTTTGGTGTGTTTACAACGCTCCGATGTCAACATCAACAACGGGGGGTTTTGGATGTTATTTTTACTGATTTGGTTGACGATAGATTAAGCTGACGGATTAAGCTTCAAAATTGCTCTCGATTGTTTTTCTGTTCTTACTAATCGCAGGTTCAGTATTATGCTGAAAATTTTCAAAATTTTCTTACTTGTTGATTGTAATTTAGTCCTAAATATCTAATTTGGAATAATATGAAACTTAGAAGGTTCGTGTTAAATATTATCAAGACTCGGATTCGGCAGTCTAGTTTATGATTTTCAATTCGAATCAATTGAAAATTAAAAATGAAATGCTGTTTTGAAATCCTTGTTTTTAAAAAAGAGGTTCAAATTTGGTTTTGCGTTTCATTAATCATTTGATTGATGATTTTCGAAACTCATGTGCATTTTCAATATTTGGATTATAAATTTCCAAATTCAAAAAAAAAATCGACCTAGCCTAAAGTTTTGTTTCATATTTAGTAAACTTAATTTTCATGCAGAATTCAAACATAACGAAATTTCAAAATGGCAAATCAGAATTGAATCATCATTTGAAATTCATATTTTAATTAAGATTCACACGTCAGACTAAAAATTAACGTTTGAAAAAATTTTTGATTGGAAGATCAAAACATCCAAATTTGAACTCCAGTTTCATAATTGAGGATTCCGAAGCAAATCCCACTTCTTTTCTCAAACTGAAAAGGCTGATATGGGTTTAAGATACAGATTCAAAATTCAAATATTGAATTCAGGTCAGAATTCATAGGCACAATAATTATTTGAAAATTAGATTCAGAGCCCAAATACCTTTAAAATCAAGAAAAAATACCAAGTTGACAATTTCCTAAAGAAATTCAACCCACTAGAGATCGCGATTTTAATTTTGATTGTTATTTCCATTTTCCCAAATTTCAAATTATTTTTAATCAATCTTTGTTTCTATACAAATTTTGCTGAAAATCACAAATGGAAAGTAAAATTTGAGTTTTGATTGAAAGTTTTTTTACTGAAAAAAAAACCTGAAAATTGAAAAAAAAAAACAACTACAAGACTTAAGCTATGGAATAAATTATGAAAAAATATTCACTGATTTACGTAAACAAAACTGCATTTCATTGATTTTTTTCTTTATGTATCGTTTTACATTACTAACCTTCTTTTATGGTTAAAAATAAGGGATTACCCAGCTAGGGAAATATAGACCCGGATTACTATTTTGGCTGTATCTTTAAAACAACTTAACTGATTTTTTTAAATTATACCATTTTGGAATCGTCTTTATTACTATCTATTTGATAAATTTAGGAAAAAACATTTTGTGTGACGTTGAAAAAATTGTGCACAAAGACAAAAAGGTCAAAAAAAGATGGCGTTTTTGAAAAAAATATTGGGATCATCTCGGTTTGAATAAGGAAATTAAAGCTGTATTAAAGCTGTTTTGAAGTTTTATTTTAAATAAAAAAAAATTTGGTTTCGAATACCGTAACCAATTAATGAAAATATGAGGAAAATCGAAAAATCATGATTTTATAATAGCATGCTTTTCCTGAAGAATCGACTAATATTTTTAAAATATTGAATTATATTATTAAAACCCAAAAACTTAAGAAAACTAACTAAATTCAAATTTTTTAGTGATATTTTTTTATCACATTTAAAACCGCTAAAAACAAACAACGACGAGTTTCAGAAATTCGCCGTGCTATATTGTTAGAGATCAAGCAATTCAAGATGAGTTTGTAGAAATCTAGGCAATCCATGGTTTTCACTTCTAAAAATGTCATGAGAAATAAATTCATTCTTATTTAAGCTATTGAACAGTACAGTCTTTAATTTACAAGACACAATAGTTTTTGGCGACGAAAATTCAAGAATCCACTCAAGCAGTAAAGATGTCTCCAGAGTTCGAACCGTGTCTTTTGCGGATACTCGAGAACCAAATCCGAATGCTCGAAGAATTCACCCGGCAACGAAACGTTCCAGCTCAAACCACAGGCGAAGGATCCAGTCAACAAAACGGTCATCAGAATCCGGAAGATCCACGCCGGCAGAACCAGAGCGAATTTGTGATCGAATCCCTGTCAAGCGGAATCCACGAATTCAACTACGACCGGGAAGCCGGAGTTACGTTTGAAGCATGGTTTGCGAAATATGAGAACCTTTTTGAAGAAGACGCACGAAACCTGGACGATCCTGCTAAAGTTAGGCTCCTTCTCCGGAACCTTAGCACTGTAGCTCATAAGAAATATGTGAACTACATACTTCCGAAGAAATCAAAAGAAGTGACGTTTGCTGAGACGGTCAACACACTCAATTCCATCTTTGGCCGTCATACATCACTTTTCAATCTGCGATACCAGTGCCTCCAGCTCCAGAAAAACCAGTTTGACGACTTCTACACGTATGCCGGTATCGCCAACGAAAGATGTGAAGAATTCAAGCTGTCCGAAATTGATGCTGACCAGTTCAAATGTTTGCTCTTCGTGTGTGGCCTTAGTTCCTGCAAAGATGCCGACATCCGAATGTCTTTACTTTCAAAAATCGAAAGCTCCAACCCCACAATGCCGATGACGCTGCGTTCTTTGGCTGAGGAATGCCAGACACTTCTGAATTTGAAACGGGACACTGCGATGATCGGAAGCACCGGAAACAAGCCGTCCGTACACGCTGTGAAGCAAACCCACTACCGGAAATTTTCGACCCATCTGCAATCTAAAACGCCCAACACGCCTTGCTGGAGATGCGGTGAAATGCACTATTCTAAGTTTTGCCCATATCAAATACATGAGTGCAAAACTTGCAAACAGATTGGGCATAAAGATGGATATTGTGCCTGTTTCAAACCGAAGTCTCGCCGGAGGAGAAACAATAAACCAAAGCGACCCAAAGCCCAAGCCCACGGAATATACTCCGTCAACCAGGTGAACATCGCAGCCAAACGGAAATTTGTTCATGCGGACATCAACGGTACAGCTCTAAAACTTCAACTAGACAGTGCAGCAGATATCAGCATAATTTCTGAAGAGGTCTACAAGCAGGTATCAGGTATCAGAATGGGGGTAGGCTTAATAGCGGCACGTTATCCAAACATACGGGAAAATTGTGCCTAGCCTTTTTTTTATCCAAGATTTCATCATTTACCTGAAAAACCTGAAAACCCTATAAAAGGAAGAAATAAATTCAATCTATTTAAGATGGCATAAAGCCTTTCCACTAGGGATTATTAGCATTAAAGCTCTTTTCTACATTCGATTAGGAATGATAGAATGTTTTTTAAGTTTAATTTCTTAAACTCAGATTCGCTTAAGGCGTAAGATCCCAGAGTATGAAAACGTAGTCTGGCAAATGAGGGACAGTTACATATAAGATGGAAGGGATCTTCCACATCTGATTCACAACTACCACATACTGGAGATTCAGCACGCTGAATGTTGTGCATGTGATAGTTGAGTTTACAATGACCGGAGAGTGCTCTGATCAAGATGCTGCAATGAGATTTATTTAAAGTTAATAAGTAATTCGATATGATTGGAGATGGTTTTTCTAAAAATAATTTAGTTTGACGACAAGTGTCCAACTCCTCCCAGTATCGTTCATGCTGGTTAGAGGACCAAGTTTGAATTTGGTTTCTGAACCAACATGGCGATATTGGGACAGCCGGCTCTGGTCCTTTTCCGACCCAGCTCTAGCGAGTTCGTCGGCGCATTCGTTTCCGAAAATTCCCTTATGTCCGGGTACCCATAGAAGGTTTAATCCATTGCCTTCAGCAAGTTCTTCGATTGCTTTCCGGCATGCGATTACCAGTTTTGATCTAGAACTGGAAGCACTGAGTGATTTGATAGCTGCTTGGCTATCTGAACAGAAGTAAATTGTTCTGAACATAATCTTCTTTTGAAGTGCAATTTGCACTCCATACATAATAGCATATACCTCAGCCTGAAAGACTGTACAATATTTTCCTAGAGGCTGAGCATGTTCTATGTTCAACTCGTGACAGTAAATTCCTGCACCTGCACGGCCGTTTGATAATGAACCGTCAGTATAGAATACAATATGAGAGGACATTTGGTCCTCTACGAAACCTGATAACCATTCTTGAGGAGAAGGAAATTTGACTTTAAACCCCATGTAGGGAAAACTACTCGAGAGTGTTAAATCGTTTGGCGCTAGATTAAACTTGTTTAATCTAACTAATTCAGGCCACACATTTGTATGACTCGATGATCTTTCGATATTTCCTGACAGCCAGAGACCAACTGCCTGTAGACGAAAAGCACATGAGAAGGCTTCCTGTTTTAGGAACAAGTGTAGAGGTTTGATAGAAAACAGAGCCTCTAGTGCTGCAGTAGGAGTTGTAGTGAACGATCCGGACATCCCCAAAAGACACATTCTTTGAAGGTGATTTAGTTTAGTCCGAACTGTTGCAACTTCTCCTTTCTGCCACCACACTAGACACCCATAGGCCAGAATTGGTCTTACTATTGTGGAGTAAATCCAGTGAATATGTTTGGGTTTGAGTCCCCAGTTTTTTCCGATTGCACGTCGGCATTGTCCGAAGGCCATGCATGCTTTTTTGATTCTGAATTCGATGTGATCAGACCAGTTTAATTTGGAGTCAAGAATGACACCCAAATATTTAACTTGATTAGACACGGTGATTTCGGAACCATAAAACAGCAGAGGGCGCACCCCGCGGGTGATACGTTTTTTAGTAAATAAAACAATATTAGTTTTTAGAGGATTAACTGAAAGTTCTACATGAGAACACCATCGTTCAACAGAGCGCAGAGCTTGTTTCATTATATCAAATAATGTGCTTATGCACAAACCTCTTACCAGCAGAAGATAATCATCTGCGAATCCATAGGTTGGTATTCCACGGTCATTGAGTTTTCTCAACAAGCCGTCTGCAACTAGGTTCCACAAAAGAGGTGATAGTACTCCTCCCTGTGGGCAACCACGTGTGCTAACTTTTGTGATTGAAGCCTGTCTTAAAGACGAATGAAGATTCCTGTTACTTAGCATTGCGCTAAGGGGCTGTTCACTAATTACGTAAGCACATAGGGGGGGAGGGGGGGTTTCACATTTGCTTACGATCTCTTACTAGGGGGGTAGGGGGGGTTTCGAAAAATCTTACGTAAGAAATATTACATTAAAAATTCATCACAGCCACAGCCATACGAATCCATATTACTCAGGTTTTTTTTACTCACTACCTATTTGTTGGTTAATTTTTATGTTATGTTATTTATCTTTTGCAGTCTTTGAATTAATACAAAAAATTGCAAGTTCTATAAAATTTATAGACATCCAATTCAAACCAACATGCAATCAAAAATTCTAAATCACATTATTCGCTTTTCGCTTTCCATCATAACAATCTTTTTAATTGAAAAATTTATAGAAATAACAAGGAAAATGACGCGTTGCGACACCACGATTTGAATCCATCATATTTCGAAAATGTCTTCATCCAGAAAAATTCTTTAAAAATCAATATAAGGCGTTTTAAATGATGAATTTCTAGACAGTATTTTCAGTGATAGACACTACCAACTCTAAATTTTCCAAAAGATTTACCAAAAAATCCTAAAACTTTATCGCTTACCGCTGAATGAGTCTGAGCTTTTAGGTTAGTTGAAACAGGTTTTAGGTTAGGTTTTAGGTTAGTCTTTAAACATTTTTACCCCAATTCTAGTAGTAAAGAATGATTTTTTTTAAAGATTTTTATGATTTTCAGGTAAAAAACATTTAAAAAAAATTATGGTACCTTAAGCTAACCTGATCTCTCTTTTTGAAATCGGAATTTATTATTCGATTGTGGAAATTTATTGAAAATTGTTGTTACCCCAAACATGTCTTGAATAATGTTTTCTTTAATCGTTTCATCTATTGTTTTGTATAGATTGTGCTTTTCAAATACAGTTATTTTAATTTTACTTAAAAAGTGCTATGCTTTGAAGCATGTATATCACATTTATAACTTTTTCAAGCTATTTTTGAAAAAAAACGGGTCAATTTCTCAAAGAATAAAAAACGTAAGATCTTACTAGGGGGGGAGGGGGGGTTTTGAAAAATCTTACTTTGTCTTACCAGGGGGGGAGGGAGGGTTGAAAATTTCCAAAATCGTGCTTACGTAATTAGTGAACGGCCCCTAATCCAGTTAGTTATAACACTAGGCACTCCATGAAGTAGTGCCGCATCCATTATTGATGTAAACGAGACATTATCAAATGCTCCTTCTATGTCTAGAAATGCTCCTAGACATGATTCTTTCTGTGAAAAGCCCACGGAATATACTCCGTCAACCAGGTGAACATCGCAGCCAAACGGAAATTTGTTCATGCGGACATCAACGGTACAGCTCTAAAACTTCAACTAGACAGTGCAGCAGATATCAGCATAATTTCTGAAGAGGTCTACAAGCAACTAGACAGTCCGCCTGGTAAACAACCATCAATCAACGTTGTCAACGCTTCAGGTGACAGTATGGGTCTTATTAAGAAGTTCCCCTGTACAATCACCTTACACGAAGTGCTCAAAGAAGGAAGATGTTTTGTCTCCAACGCAAGCGGTCTCAATTTGTTCGGTGCTGAATTGATTGAACTATTTGGTCTCTGGGACGTACCGTTCAACGCGGTGTGTCGTCAGATTTCTACAAAATGCTACCCTCAAGCTACTCAGCTAGTCGATGGTCTTTAAAAGAAATTCGTCAACGTTTTCAGCGACCAACTGGGACTATGTTCAAAGAAGAAGGTTTTCTTAACAGTCAAGCCCGGTGCCAAGCCAGTATTCCGACAGAAACGTCCGGTTCCATATGCATCAACCGCCATGATTGAAGAAGAGCTCGAGCGACTTCAAAATCTGGGCATCATCACACCGGTTTCGTATGCAGAATGGGCCGCTCCAATTGTAGCTGTGCGCAAACCCAACGGCAAAGTGAGGATTTGTGCCGACTATTCTACAGGCTTAAATGAAGCACTCATCCCGAATCAACATCCACTTCCGCTTCCACAAGACATATTCGCAAAGTTGGCCGGCAAAATGTTTTTCTCACAAATCGATTTGGCGGACGCTTATCTTCAAGTCGAGGTCTGCGAATTTTACAAAAGCTGTTGACAATAAACACTCACAAGGGTCTGTTCCAGTTCAACCGACTTTCTCCGGGAGTAAAAACTGCACCTGGAGAATTTCAACATATTGTCGACAACATGATCGCTGATTTGAAGGACACAAGCGAATATCTCGACGACATCATCGTGGCAAGTGACACTTTGGAGGGCCACATTTCTGAAATCGAGCGGTTGCTACGTCGCATCGAAGAGAATGGCTTCCATCTGAAAATCGAGAAAAGTACTTTCTTTATGCAACAAATAAAGTACCTTGGTTTCATAATAGACGCTGCAGGAATCCGTCCTGATCCATCGAAGGTCAAAGCTATCATCAACATGCCAGCCCCCAAAGATGTTTCAACTTTACGTTCGTTTCTTGGAGCAATCAACTATTACGGGAAATTCGTCAGGTCCATGCACGATTTACGTCACCCGTTGGATGCGCTAATCAAAAAAGAAGTCAAGTGGAACTGGTCGGAAGATTGTCAAAAGTCGTTTGACAAATTCAAGAAACTGTTGCAATCTGACTTACTTCTGACCCACTACAATCCCAAACTGGAGATGATTGTAGCAGCTGACGCGTCACAGTATGGAATTGGTGCTGTTCTACTGCACCATATCCCCGATGGTTCCATCAAGGTAGTTTGTCACGCTTCTCGAACACTCACAAGCGCTGAGAAAAACTACTCCCAAGGCGAAAAGGAAGGATTGGCCCTCATTTTTGCCTGCACAAAGTTCCACCGTATGATTTTTGGCCGGCATTTTACCCTCCACACCGATCACAAGCCTCTTCTTGGTATTTTTGGATCCAAGAAAGGTGTGCCGGTCCACACAGCAAGCAGACTACAACGGTGGGCACTCGTTCTTTTACAATACGATTTCAAGATCGTGTTCAAATCAACTGAAAGCTTCGGGCATGCAGACGTCTTATCATGATTGATTGGACAACATTCCAAGCCAGATGAAGACTACGTGATCGCTAGCATGCAACTTGAAGCCGACATACGCAGTGTACAAGCCGAATCTGTAGCAGCATTACCAGTCGATCACCAGATGATTTTGCACGAGACCAAACAGGACAGAACCCTCCAAAAAGTGCTCCAGTTTCTCCGTAGCAATTGGCCATCATCTACATCCAACGCTGATTTGCTGCAATTTCTCAAAAGGAAGGACTCATTTTGCGAAATCGACGAATGTGTCATGTTTCTGGACCGAATCTTGATTCCAGCAACATTACGTGAAGTAGTTCTAAGGCAACTTCACGTGGGTCACCCAGGTATGCAGCGGATGAAATCGATTGCGAGAAGCTACGTCTATTGGCACAACATCGACTGCGACATAGAAGATTTTGTTCGAAAATGTTCCGGTTGTGCCATAGCAGCAAAAGCTCCCGTGAAATCAACGCTCTCTTCCTGGCCAATTCCGACGGAACCGTGGACTCGTCTACATTTGGATTACGCTGGTCCTGTCCGAGGTAAATTCTATCTGGTTATTATCGACGCATGTTCCAAATGGCCAGAAATTTTTGCCACAAACAGCACAACCGCCTCAACTACGGTAGCGAAAGTTCGTGAATGTATTTCCGTTTCGGTTGTCCACATTCTATCGTCACTGACAACGGTACCCAGTTCACATCCGAACTTTTCGCCAAGATGTGTCAAGAATATGGAATCGAGCACGTGAGAACTCCAGCTTTTCATCCTCATGCCAATGGTCAAGCAGAGCGTTTCGTCGACACACTCAAACGAGCTCTCCTCAAGATGGGGAAGAAAATTCAAGATGAAGCGTTGCTGACTTTCCTCGAAACCTACAAATGAACCATTTGTGCAGATTTCGAATTTCTGAATTAATCGGAGTGTTGTATTTGATATCTTATGATACTATTTTACAACTAAATTTAAAATTTAAGAGAAGTTGTACTCAGTGCAACGGAAATCGTTAAGCAAAAATCGATACACATTTTGCTCTTTAATATTTCAATTGGTTACCCCATAAGTCTCACCATAGTAATTTTATCACTTTCTATTGCAAATGAATGAAATTAAGCACAAAAGCAATTTTTAAAATTGGTTTTTAAAAATGATTCTCATGAAAATAGAATCATAAAATCATTGGAAATTTTTTTAAATCATATTTTCGGATAATCAAGTGTGGTCTGTAAAAACAAGCAATTTTATCGTTTCAATATGAGCCATTAATGAATTTGAGGTCATATCAATCAAAAGTTTTTCAATACGATTAAAGAAATATGAGTACTATTTGTTTTAAACTGTCATACCACAAAATTTATAACTAGAATTTTAATGAAGAATTATTGCAGACACTTGGACAATTTAGAAACGGTACAGTTTAGAAAAGTCTGTTCCGTTGCTTTGATTTTACATCCACAACAGTAATCCGGGTCTATGGTCTAAACGCCTCATTGTCCTTTTTTTGTTCGCATCCATTAAGTATCAAAGTTACAAATTGGGTCTCAAATAGCCTTCCATGGACTTAAAGTTCCAAAATGTTCTTCAATTAGCCTTCTTTTTGACATTTCAACCATTTCATGAATATGAAATGTTAACGAACATCCAAAAAGGGCATATAATCAATAATTTGTTTTAGCTTGGAAATTGTTGAAATATATAATTTATATTGAAATTTCATCTCAAAACAACTTAAAGCTAACCCGCTAAGGATTGTTTTTGTAAAGATTAATTTTTTCCACGAATTTTGAAATATGGTCCACCCCACCCCGAGATGATGGGTTTGGAATTTAAAGTTCAGTTTTTGAAAAATGTTCCAACTTTAAGCTAAATTTAAGACATAAAAACTCGAGATAAACATTTTTTCCAAAATCGTACAAAGAAGTTATTGGTTACGATCTCTTGAATGAGATCAAAAGAATTCCAATATGTCATAAGATGGCTGAGATATGGCTGATCAAGTTTTTAATGTTTTTGAAGAGGGATCCCAAACTTTTTGTCAGCAGTGTAAGTCGCTTTACTTATCATCTTAATAGGAAGGCAAAAAACGGGTATCTTCTGAAATTTGGCAGCCCTAAATAAAGTTGCACATTATGTATGTTTGCAAAATTTGGTATTTTATTCGTTGGTGGCATAAGATCACGAAGAAACTTCAATATTTTTAAAATACCTGGCAAAAGCTGGGCATTTGATCTCGATTTTTAACATAAAATCCAGACAGATCTAAGCAAAATTCAGTGATGGTTCGAAAAAAAAAATCTATTAGAAAGTCACTAAACCACCAAAAATTTTTATTTTCTATCGAAACACATCAACACATCAAATCACTTTTCAAACTTCCTAGAAAAAAGTTTGGATAAAACTAGCACAGAAAAAATTGAGCCTTATTTGGACCTTAGTTTGCTTTATTTGTGCACTTTTTTTCGAAAACCCGGAATCCCGGAATAATTCGGACATCTGGAATGCATAACCTACAACAGTTAATACATCACTTTCTCGTATTTATTGGATAAAGAAAATATTCCAGTGAACCAGGCATTATGTCCTAAGGAAGTATTTTCTACTCATTTGAAAAAAAAATGTAACAGAATTTACGGATAGATTAACATTTTCTTAGATTTGTCAAAATTAAAACTGAAATTATCAGTTTTTAAAGGAAATTTGCAAAAATCTTGAAAATGAAGAAAGTGAAGAAACCCAGTTCAAATCTTTTTCAACAGTAGATGTTCTCGGGCTTTGTTGGGAATAAAATTAATAAAAAAAAATCCACGCAGTCTGGACTGTTCACTTTAAAAGCATAAGTATGAGTATGAATAATGCAAATTTAATGTTAATTTTTCAATCATTATCGAAATTTGTGTCGATTTATTCACTCTACACTCATTTTAGTTTGGAAAAAAAAATGGAAACTCTAGTTGACTAAATAGGATCAATCGAAAAAACTAAGTTCCGCTATTAAATTTTCATTCCAAATTGAATCTATTTAGGATTAGAAATTCTTATTAAAACTTTTTCAACTTATTCAGCCCAAATTTTCTACTTTTGATTCTGATGCACTTTTTTTTAAATTATCCTCTTTTAAAAGAAGTATCTGAATTCAGCATATCATTCTCCAAAATGAAAATTCTCAAATTATAATTATTAAAAAAAAAAGTTTCCATTGTTCAATTAAGAATTTCATGGAGCGATTTTCTAAACATGAATATTTCTTTATTTTCAATCTCATCGTATTTCTGATTTATGATTCTGTGTCTCGAAAATTGAATTTCCATTCTGAATTATTGTTTTCGAAGGTGGATTTTGCCACTTTTAGAAGAACTTTTAACAAATGCTTCTTAGTTTTTTATATAACATTGTTTTTTTTAAGATTTAGAACGTTTTTTAAAAGGTACATTTTAATGCAAAAAAAAACTACAAATATTAAGAGCTTAATGATCAAGTTAATCGTATGGTACTTGATTTAATTTAATTTTCTAATTATTTATGCATTGTTTGAGCAAAAACATTGTAGAAAAACGTTAGTCGCAACCAACCCCCTCCCCCCATGAGTTGGTATTTCCTGCGGGCCTGCTATTAATTTTTTTTTTGAAAATTTGAACAATTTTCATCGATGTATGATTGAAATCAAAGAATCTGCTTAAGAGTTTGCTAGTTTTAACTTATTCGAAATAGAAGACTTTTAAATAAAATGAATTGTATGCTCAAATCAAATGAGCTAAACCTTCCAGACTCTTGTAAAGCTTAGTTCTTTTAGAAATGGGACAGTTACGAATGCGTGTATCTCAAAAACCACACGTTTGATCTAAATACTTTCTTTGAACGAAATGAAGGTAATTTCATGATAATTCATGGAAAAAAAAGGAAAAAAATATTTAACGTTTTTTGTAAGAAAAATTTCTATTTTATTCTTGGTACCACCCATCGGCCGGCGCACACTTTTTTCAGTCATGATATTGATCAGTTTTTCATACTTATACTTCGTCTAATCGGTAATTTAGATGGCTACATCCTCCTTCTTCAATTTCCGCAACTTTTTGGCTCAATACTTCTATTTCAAAAGAAACTGAGGGCAATTTAGTGGTTACAGCTGTTTCGAAATTAATAAAACTTGATTATTTTTGAGCCACTTTAAAGCGTGTTTAGTGGAATTTCTGCTGGCAAAATCTGACTTTGTCGAAGTTAAACCATCATGAGATTGAACTCAAATTATAATCGGTTAGTATAGATCGTAGGTTGCGAAGGGTACATACAAGATTACTCCTTTTATGATTTAAAAAAACAGCAAAAACCAAAGCTTTCGTTTTGAAAATTGAGATTTTTTTTCCATAGGAGCAGAATTTTGACAAATCATATTATTTTTTACAAAACTACCAGCTAATAAATACTTTAATATGCTAGGGACCTTGCCACGAGCAGACGTGCTATGGGATTCAAATGCTGGAATTTGTTTGAAATAGGGTTTTTTTTATAAGTTTTGTCGTTCATCAGAAATCATCTGTTGCATAGCCTCGGTATCGGCTACGACAGTTTACGAGTTCTGAAACTATCAAAAATTTATCGTTTAAGGTTAGGGATGATTGACTTATAACTAGGCAATACCTTCAGCTAATCGGTGAAAAAAAATTCCGGACATTTCAGCGATCTACACTTAGTTTTTTACTTATTGAAAATTTAAAAATCTGGTATGAGACTTGACTTCCCTAATGACCCTTAATTGTAGTTGCCGATCATGTGCTTCACTCCAATGCTTGATTTGCACTTTGTTGACATTTTTAATAGTGTTTCCATACTTTTCCACCACTCACATACGGTAATTATTTGAATAATCAACGGTTTTGTCAACTATCAATTTGATATTGGTATTTTTTGAAGGAAACTGTGCAAAATATTTTTTTTCTTTTTCTCTTGCATCGAGAATATCTCAAAAATGCGAAAATTTAAAATTTTGAAAAAATACGTCAGCTAGTGTTTTTCACAGGCAACAAAATGCTGTTAAAATTTTGAATGTCCGATTACTAGTAAACGAGATATCAGCGGAAGAAAGTGTCCCATTTCTAAAAGAACAAAGCTTTATAAATTCAAAGATTTTATCCATCGGTGAAAGTAATTACCCGATTTTGTTACTAAAGGCTTCCTCATTCAAATTTTGCTTACTATTTAAAGATTAAAAAATAATCGAATTTGTCATAAAATGATTCTTAAAAATTTATGTTGTTGTTCATATTTCGACTGGTTATTGTTGATGTGGTATTGATTTTCTTTTGTGAAATCGGCACTGCAGTCTATTTTCAAAATGATGATTATTTTATTCCATCCAACGTTTCGAGACTATGTTGGTCTCATCCTCAGGGAAAACTGCAAGGTTGTACATATTTTGTTGAGTTAATGGATTTGAGCATAATCTCCCAAGCAATCAAAAGTCCCATAAAACAGGTACAAACACGCTTACTCATTGATATGAAGTACCGTCAACTGGGGCAACATGCAACAATTTTCAACTTCAATGGCTTCTAAAAAACTTATGTTCACAATTAATCCTACCCCTTATGCATCAAAAGTTTTAAGGATGCTGGGGTATCAAATTGGCGTAGTTAAAAAAATTATTGGTTTCTTCAGTTTTTTTAAATTTTCTAAAAACATGCGATTTTCACCCTCCTTAGAAAATGGGGTAACTTGCAACAAACTTTGTTTTTAATGAAAAATCTTATGAACACGTACGAAAATTTATAGTTTTTAATATATTAGCGATGCCTAAAAGATCATTACGCATGACAACACCAATTGCAGTAGTTTTTGGGTCTGTAATAACTTATTTTCAAAATTTTTCTGAAAATGAAGATGCTGCATACATTTAGGGGTTAAATAATACTACGAAAAATTCTAAAAGCTGAAATCATTAAAATAAATGTTTGTATGAATGAAATTCCAATGTTTACAAACGTGTGATGCAAAACATTCATATTCCAACACATGGAAACGAGATTTACAAGGTATTTCTTTGATTTGCATTTTGTTGCATTTAACCCCAGACACCTAAAGGAATTTTAAAAATATTTATTTAAAAAAATTGGGTGATTGTTCGAAAAATATTTTTACACCAACAATGTTGGTATAACATGAGGAAACCAGTAAAAAGTTTGTAGGTAATATTATCAAGCCGATCCGTCATACTGGGTAAAGTTTTTTTCGGCATAAAAAAATGTTAAAATTTGTACATTTATTGCTCGATTTTTCAAATTTCACATAAAAATAAAAATCTTAAGAAAACTAGCTTAAGATGTGAGAAATTATGTCATCATCATTTTGTGATCATTAAAAGATAACTTTACTACAATACATTAAATAAAAATCTGATTTAATGTAGTGTTATATAAATGTTGCATCGAACCCCGCTGTTGCATGATGCCCCGTTTGACGGTACGTTCTATGCAGCTCAAAATGTAAGTTCTTATTGATACTTTCAAGTTCCAAAACAAGTCTTAATGATCTTCTATTCAGCTTCCAGCGGCCTCTTAATTCAGCTTCCGAAAAATCGCAAAATGAGCAAAAAAATCTCTCTCTATCCAACTGAACCGTTGGCTTCGGTTCATATCACCTTCTCTTGATTATTTACTGTGTTCTGTACCAGTGCCGCCATGATGCCACGCGCCGGATTTTAAACTCAACAAATTACTCAATTGCTTCATTCCTACATTTCCTACATATATCGCATCAGGATGGACACTCAAGTACAAAATTACTCATTGAAAAAAACTTGCCCGGCTTGGGGATCGAACCCCGACCTTCGTGGTGAGAATCGAACACGCTACCACGAGACCACGCCTAGATGTTGTTCTAACTGAAACTAAAACTCGAAGAGGTGATTTGATTTTGAAAGCACTTCAATGCATTTTTGTGACTTGCCAAATCCCGTTTTGAGCACTTTTGTGCCCTTTATGTGACTTACCAAATCCCGTATTGAGCACATTTGTGCCCTTTATGTGACTAAAGTCCCGTATAACGTACGTATAGATCACTTTTGCAGCTTTCAAGTTTGTTAATGAGTACATATAGTTCACTAATGGGAATTGGGCAAAACAAGTCACATACAACGTACATATTAATCACTATTGCAACTTTCAAGTTCATTAATGAGTACATAAAGTTCACTAAAGGGAATTGAGCAGTTGATTCTCTTTGTCAGCCAATATGTAACTTTCAATGCCTTCATTCAAGTAAATATGTGACTTTTGGTAGCTTGGGCTGTTTTGTCATACTTACAGTATAGTCATCTTTATTTGGCTTTCGTGTAAACTAATGTCTGGCACTGTTGTAGATTTTGTTAATTGGTATTTTTATAATGTTATTTTTAAACTAATCTTACCAATAATTAAACACAGACAACAGACAACAATCAAACAGATACCCAACTGACAAACGCAAGCAGCACTTCATTTTGAAAAAGCCGTTTGTTCAGTCTTTCAAAATCACCGTTGAAAAGTTCTGTGGGATAGTTTTAAATTTTCATTATTTTTAATTATCATAGAAAAAAATTAGGTCAACCAACCATAATGTGAGGTTAAATCAAAAATGCAGAATTTCTGAGCTGTCAATTGCTAATATTTTTTTTCGATTTTTTAGTGAGACCTAAGACAATAACATATGGAATGTGAGAAAATGTGAGCAAGCATTTATTGGCTAGCTTCAAAGGGATGTCGCCTAAGAACAATCAGAATCAAGCCGTACATGCAAACGGGCAAAGCTGTTATAGGGATGTCAAAGTTTATACACTTACGACTGTGGTTGTTCTGGTTTCAGGTGCTACAGACATAGTAATTGGTGCAAGCGGCTGCTGGTTTTTCAGGCACATTAAAACACAAACACACACACTTACAGATACGATCGTTTCAAGGTGGGAAACAGAGAGGGAGAAATAACTAAATAGAGAGGGAAAGAGATCTACACCACTACATAGGAAAGGAATTTTGATAAGGAAAAGATTCTGGTTACAAACAATAAAGAGCACCCAAATCACCTTAGTCGGAATTAATTGACATAAAAATTTAGAAATCACACATACAGCCTATTTTAAGGGTGTTTGTTTTTCGGCTCTTCCGCAAGGGCTGGTGCTGACATCTAGGGGTTGCAATCAATGCTTTTCACTGTTTTTGTGGTTGGATTTTGTTTTCATTCTTTATCAAGCGAACACTGATATCCCCACGACTTTTTTTTTGTGTAATGTGAGTTGTGCTTCGTTTTTTTTTCGTTTCTCTATATTGGTAGGGTCTATCTATTTCTAACACTCAGATAGGTTTCTATTTACACAATAAAAAACACTGGAAATCAAAGGGTGCTCACATCAACACTCAAAAGCTCACAGCTTGGGATTGCAAATTCTGTACAAATTTCTGGTTCATTAAACATCCTACTGAAAGGTCAGTTTGTACGTAAAAACACAGTTTTGGATTTGTTGTTTTGCTTTTGTAGTTGTATTTTTTTCTGTTGGGGGTGTGAAGGATGTAGGAGTTTTAGAAATTCCAAGATCTACCTGATTTTTGTTTGGCTTCGGTTTTTCTGGTTTGTTTGGCTCAAAACTTTAACCTTTCGGAGTCGGTGAACGGGATTGTTTGATTCACTTTTTCACACAACCCACAGAGAACTTTCCCCTGGATGTGGGAGTGCTCACGTTGAAACTTTTCACGTTTTCCACCTTACTCGGGTGTTATCGAGAGCTGCAAAAAGTTTGACTTACTCATGTCGGTTTTATTGTGTGCCAAAGTAGTTTTTCTCTCACATTCGGGTTCCACAAATGCCCGTTCTAGCAACCACACACTGACGAAAAATCGGATATTTTTTTCCTTCGATTTAACACTTCTCTCCCAGAGCCGGAAGCCAACAAGGTGAATATTGACTTAACTCTTCTCTTATTACTGGAACGCAGCGTGACTAAAATATTTATTCCCTATTTCAGCTCTTCTACGGTTTTGAAACTCTATCAGTCCTTACGGGCTTTTGGTAATTGACATTCTTCACTGTGTTACGTTCAGGATTCCGGGATTTTTATCCCTCGAAAAAAAAAACGTCGATCGAAAACTACTCACTAGGACGAGAAGGCGAGACAGATATTCCACTAGGATTCCACTTATTAAGTTCACTTTGCTATCGACAATCTAAATAGTAATTACTACTTATTTTCAACTTTTAGGCGACTAGGAATGACACTTTGGGTTTGCTCCAGCAATATTTATCTTCCAGTTAACGATGACTAAACTAGTTAGTGTTGTTGTTTCCCATTTGCTCATCAGCTTAAGCATCCGTAATTAAAAATCTTGCAGGCTGCGAAGCAGCAATAGGCGGCAACTTTCCTGTTTCCTTAAGGATTTCGGTAGAAAAATGCGAAAAAGATGCGATATGCTTCTAAAAGGATTTTCTTGTCTTTGGGAGAACGGCGCCGCGACGCTTCACGACGTTGTCTCCTTTGGCGTCTTCTTCTCACCCAAAAGATTTGAATTTTGAACTGCTGGTTCCGGTGTTGTTTAAATTCAGATTTTTCTTAAACACCGTGTTATTGTAACTTTTGTTGGATCTGATGTTTTCGTTTCAGCTCCTTGTTGTTGTTGATGATTTGGTCCTCCTGTTGGCAAGAAATGAGCACAGCATGTAAAGGTTAGGAACAGCGAAATAAAACCCTTTAGGATACGAACAAGTGCGCGAACATTCAGAAAATTGGAAGTAAACAGAATTTCGAGAAATGAAGTCAACATTTTGGTTATATTTACAAATTTTGTTCAGGAATGGTGTAAAAAGACAAATTTGAAGAGATAAAAAATGATTGTTTGTTCCTTTTTTCACAAATCAATCATGCTTTAAAATAACAAGAAAACTGAGAAACTGAAATTGTCAAAATTGTCAAAACTGTAAAAACTGTCAAAATTGTCCAAATTGTCAAAACTGTCAAAATTGTCAAAATTGTCAAAATTGTCAAAATTGTCAAAATTGTCAAAATTGTCAAAATTGTCAAAATTGTCAAAATTGTCAAAATTGTCAAAATTGTCAAAATTGTCAAAATTGTCAAAATTGTCAAAATTGTCAAAATTGTCAAAATTGTCAAAATTGTCAAAATTGTCAAAATTGTCAAAATTTTCAAAATTGTCAAAATTGTCAAAATTGTGAAAATTTTCAAAATTGTCAAAATTGTCAAATTTTCAAAAATTTTCAAAATTTTCAAAATTTTCAAAATTTTCAAAATTTTCAAAATTTTCAAAATTTTCAAAATTTTCAAAATTTTTAAAATTTTTAAAATTGTCAAAATTGTTCAAATTGACAAAATTGACAAAATTGACAAAATTGACAAAATTGACAAAATTGTCAAAATTGTCAAAATTGTCAAAATTGTCAAAATTGTCAAAATTGTCAAAATTGTCAAAATTGTCAAAATTGTCAAAATTGTCAAAATTGTCAAAATTGTCAAAATTGTCAAAATTGTCAAAATTGTCAAAATTGTAAAAATTGTCAAAATTGTCAAAATTGTCAAAATTGTCAAAATTGTCAAAATTGTCAAAATTGTCAAAATTGTCAAAATTGTCAAAATTGTCAAAATTGTCAAAATTGTCAAAATTGACAAAATTGTCACAATTGTCAAAATTGTCGAAATTGTAAAAATTGTAAAAATTGTCAAAATTGTTAAAATTGTAAAAATTGTAAAAATTGTAAAAATTGTCAAAATTGTAAAAATTGTAAAAATTGTAAAAATTGTAAAAATTGTAAAAATTGTAAAAATTGTAAAAATTGTAAAAATTGTAAAAATTGTAAAAATTGTAAAAATTGTAAAAATTGTAAAAATTGTAAAAATTGTAAAAATTGTAAAAATTGTAAAAATTGTAAAAATTGTAAAAATTGTAAAAATTGTAAAAATTGTCAAAATTGTAAAAACTGTCAAAATTGTCAAATTTGTTAAAATTGTCAAAATTGTCAAAATTGTCAAAATTGACAAAATTGTCACAATTATCAAAACTGTCGAAATTGTAAAAATTGTAAAAATTGTAAAAATTGTTAAAATTGTAAAAACTGTAAAAACTGTCAAAATTGTCCAAATTGTCAAAACTGTCAAAATTGTCAAAATTGTCAAAATTGTCAAAATTGTCAAAATTGTCAAAATTGTCAAAATTGTCAAAATTGTCAAAATTGTCAAAATTGTCAAAATTGTCAAAATTGTCAAAATTGTCAAAATTGTCAAAATTGTCAAAATTGTCAAAATTGTCAAAATTGTCAAAATTGTCAAAATTGTCAAAATTGTCAAAATTGTCAAAATTGTCAAAATTGTCAAAATTGTCAAAATTGTCAAAATTGTCAAAATTGTCAAAATTGTCAAAATTGTCAAAATTGTCAAAATTGTCAAAATTGTCAAAATTGTCAAAATTGTCAAAATTGTCAAAATTGTCAAAATTGTCAAAATTGTCAAAATTGTCAAAATTGTCAAAATTGTCAAAATTGTCAAAATTGTCAAAATTGTCAAAATTGTCAAAATTGTCAAAATTGTCAAAATTGTCAAAATTGTCAAAATTGTCAAAATTGTCAAAATTGTCAAAATTGTCAAAATTGTCAAAATTGTCAAAATTGTCAAAATTGTCAAATTTTCAAAATTTTCAAAATTTTCAAAATTTTCAAAATTTTCAAAATTTTCAAAATTTTCAAAATTTTCAAAATTTTCAAAATTTTCAAAATTTTCAAAATTTTCAAAATTTTCAAAATTTTCAAAATTTTGAAAATTTTGAAAATTTTGAAAATTTTGAAAATTTTCAAAATTTTCAAAATTTTCAAAATTTTCAAAATTTTCAAAATTTTCAAAATTTTCAAAATTTTCAAAAATTTTAAAATTTTTAAAATTGTCAAAATTGTTCAAATTGACAAATTTGACAAAATTGACAAAATTGTCAAAATTTTCAAAATTGTCAAAATTTTCAAAATTGTCAAAATTGTCAAAATTGTCAAAATTGTCAAAATTGTCAAAATTGTCAAAATTGTCAAAATTGTCAAAATTGTCAAAATTGTCAAAATTGTCAAAATTGTCAAAATTGTCAAAATTGTCAAAATTGTCAAAATTGTCAAAATTGTCAAAATTGTCAAAATTGTCAAAATTGTCAAAATTGTCAAAATTGTCAAAATTGTCAAAATTGTCAAAATTGTCAAAATTGTCAAAATTGTCAAAATTGTCAAAATTGACAAAATTGTCACACTTGTCAAAATTGTCGAAATTGTAAAAATTGTAAAAATTGTAAAAATTGTAAAAATTGTTAAAATTGTAAAAATTGTCAAAATTGTAAAAATTGTAAAAATTGTAAAAATTGTAAAAATTGTAAAAATTGTAAAAATTGTAAAAATTGTCAAAATTGTCAAATTTGTTAAAATTGTCAAAATTGTCAAAATTGACAAAATTGTCACAATTGTCAAAACTGTCGAAATTGTAAAAATTGTAAAAATTGTAAAAATTGTAAAAATTGTTAAAATTGTAAAATTTGTTACAATTGTCAAAATTGTCAAATTTGTTAAAATTGTGAAAATTATAAAAAATTTAAAAATTGTTAAATTAGAAAAATTTGCACATTTGTCAAAATTGTCAAAATTGTCAAAATTGTCAAAATTGTCAAAATTGTCAAAATTGTCAAAATTGTCAAAATTGTCAAAATTGTCAAAATTGTCAAAATTGTCAAAATTGTCAAAATTGTCAAAATTGTCAAAATTGTCAAAATTGTCAAAATTGTCAAAATTGTCAAAATTGTCAAAATTGTCAAAACTAAAAAAACTGTAAAAACTGTCAAAATTGTCAAAACTGTCAAAACTGTCAAAATTGTCAAAATTGTCAAAATTGTCAAAATTGTCAAAATTGTCAAAATTGTCAAAATTGTCAAAATTGTCAAAATTGTCAAAATTGTCAAAATTGTCAAAATTGTCAAAATTGTCAAAATTGTCAAAATTGTCAAAATTGTCAAAATTGTCAAAATTGTCAAAATTTTCAAAATTGTCAAAATTGTCAAAATTGTCAAAATTGTCAAAATTGTCAAAATTGTCAAAATTGTCAAAATTGTCAAAATTGTCAAAATTGTCAAAATTGTCAAAATTTTCAAAATTGTCAAAATTGTCAAAATTGTCAAAATTGTCAAAATTGTCAAAATTGTCAAAATTTTCAAAATTGTCAAAATTGTCAATTTTAAAAATTTTGAAAATTTTCAAAATTTTCAAAATTTTCAAAATTTTCAAAATTTTAAAAATTTTCAAAATTTTCAAAATTTTCAAAATTTTCAAAATTTTCAAAATTTTCAAAATTTTCAAAATTTTCAAAATTTTCAAAATTTTCAAAATTTTCAAAATTTTCAAAATTTTCAAAATTTTCAAAATTTTCAAAATTTTCAAAATTTTCAAAATTTTCAAAATTTTCAAAATTTTCAAAATTTTCAAAATTTTCAAAATTTTCAAAATTTTCAAAATTTTCAAAATTTTCAAAATTTTCAAAATTTTCAAAATTTTCAAAATTTTTAAAATTTTTAAAATTGTCAAAATTGTTCAAATTGACAAAATTGACAAAATTGTCAAAATTGTCAAAATTGTCAAAATTGTCAAAATTGTCAAAATTGTCAAAATTGTCAAAATTGTCAAAATTGTCAAAATTGTCAAAATTGTCAAAATTGTCAAAATTGTCAAAATTGTCAAAATTGTCAAAATTGTCAAAATTGTCAAAATTGTCAAAATTGTCAAAATTGTCAAAATTGTCAAAATTGTCAAAATTGTCAAAATTGTCAAAATTGTCAAAATTGTCAAAATTGTCAAAATTGTCAAAATTGTCAAAATTGTCAAAATTGTCAAAATTGTGAAAATTGTGAAAATTGTCAAAATTGACAAAATTGTCACAATTGTCAAAATTGTCGAAATTGTAAAAATTGTAAAAATTGTAAAAATTGTAAAAATTGTTAAAATTGTAAAAATTGTAAAAATTGAAAAAATTGTAAAAATTGTAAAATTTGTCAAAATTGTCAAATTTGTTAAAATTGACAAAATTGTCAAAATTGACAAAATTATCACAATTGTCAAAACTGTCGAAATTGTCAAAATTGTAAAAATTTTAAAAATTGTTAAAATTGTTAAAATTGTTAAAATTGTAAAAATTGTAAAAATTGTAAAATTGTGAAAATTGTAAAAAATTTTAAAATTGTAAAATTAGGAAAATTTGCACATTTGTCAAAATTGTCAAAATTGTCAAAATTGTCAAAATTGTCAAAATTGTCAAAATTGTCAAAATTGTCAAAATTGTCAAAATTGTCAAAATTGTCAAAATTGTCAAAATTGTCAAAATTGTCAAAATTGTCAAAATTGTCAAAATTGTCAAAATTGTCAAAATTGTCAAAATTGTCAAAATTGTCAAAATTGTCAAAATTGTCAAAATTGTCAAAATTGTCAAAATTGTCAAAGTTGTCAAAATTGTCAAAATTGTCAAAATTGTCAAAATTGTCAAAATTGTCAAAATTGTCAAAATTGTCAAAATTGTCAAAATTGTCAAAATTGTCAAAATTGTCAAAATTGTCAAAATTGTCAAAATTGTCAAAATTGTCAAAATTGTCAAAATTGTCAAAATTGTCAAAATTGTCAAAATTGTCAAAATTGTCAAAATTGTCAAAATTGTCAAAATTGTCAAAATTGTCAAAATTGTCAAAATTGTCAAAATTGTCAAAATTGTCAAAATTGTCAAAATTGTCAAAATTGTCAAAATTGTCAAAATTGTCAAAATTGTCAAAATTGTCAAAATTGTCAAAATTGTAAAATTGTCAAAATTGTCAAAATTGTCTAAGTTGTCAAAATTGACAAAATTGTCAAAATTGTCAAAATTGTCAAAATTGTCAAAATTGTCAAAATTGTCAAAATTGTCAAAATTATCAAAATTATCAAAATTGTCAAAATTGTCAGAATTGTCAAAATTGTCAAAATTGTCAAAATTGTCAAAATTGTCAAAATTGTCAAAATTGTCAAAATTGTCAAAATTGTCAAAATTGTCAAAATTGTCAGAATTGTCAAAATTGTCCAAATTGTCAAAATTGTCAAAATTGTCAAAATTGTCAAAATTGTCAAAATTGTCAAAATTGTCAAAATTGTCAAAATTGTCAAAATTGTCAAAATTGTCAAAATTGTCAAAATTGTCAAAATTGTCAAAATTGTCAAAATTGTCAAAATTGTCAAAATTATCAAAATTGTCAAAATTGTCAAAATTGTCAAAATAGTCAAAATTGTCAAAATTGTCAAAATTGTCAAAATTGTCAAAATTGTCAAAATTGTCAAAATTGTCAAAATTGTCAAAATTGTCAAAATTGTCAAAATTGTCAAAATTGTCAAAATTGTCAAAATTGTCAAAATTGTCAAAATTGTCAAAATTGTCAAAATTGTCAAAATTGTCAAAATTGTCAAAATTGTCAAAATTGTCAAAATGGTCAAAATTGTCAAATTGTCAAAATTGTCAAAATTGTCAAAATGGTCAAAATTTTCAAAATTGTCAAAATTGTCAAAATTGTCAAAATTGTAAAAATTGTAAAAATTGTAAAAATTGTAAAAATTGTAAAAATTGTAAAAATTGTAAAAATTGTAAAAATTGTAAAAATTGTAAAAATTGTCAAAATTGTCAAAATTGTCAAAATTGTCAAAATTGTCAAAATTGTCAAAATTGTCAAAATTGTCAAAATTGTCAAAATTGTCAAAATTGTCAAAATTGTCAAAATTGTCAAAATTGTCAAAATTGTCAAAATTGTCAAAATTGTCAAAATTGTCAAAATTGTAAAATTGTCAAAATTGTCAAAATTGTCTAAGTTGTCAAAATTGACAAAATTGTCAAAATTGTCAAAATTGTCAAAATTGTCAAAATTGTCAAAATTGTCAAAATTGTCAAAATTATCAAAATTATCAAAATTGTCAAAATTGTCAGAATTGTCAAAATTGTCAAAATTGTCAAAATTGTCAAAATTTTCAAAATTGTCAAAATTGTCAAAATTGTCAAAATTGTCAAAATTGTCAAAATTGTCAGAATTGTCAAAATTGTCCAAATTGTCAAAATTGTCAAAATTGTCAAAATTGTCAAAATTGTCAAAATTGTCAAAATTGTCAAAATTGTCAAAATTGTCAAAATTGTCAAAATTGTCAAAATTGTCAAAATTGTCAAAATTGTCAAAATTGTCAAAATTGTCAAAATTGTCAAAATTATCAAAATTGTCAAAATTGTCAAAATTGTCAAAATAGTCAAAATTGTCAAAATTGTCAAAATTGTCAAAATTGTCAAAATTGTCAAAATTGTCAAAATTGTCAAAATTGTCAAAATTGTCAAAATTGTCAAAATTGTCAAAATTGTCAAAATTGTCAAAATTGTCAAAATTGTCAAAATTGTCAAAATTGTCAAAATTGTCAAAATTGTCAAAATTGTCAAAATTGTCAAAATTGTCAAAATGGTCAAAATTGTCAAATTGTCAAAATTGTCAAAATTGTCAAAATGGTCAAAATTTTCAAAATTGTCAAAATTGTCAAAATTGTCAAAATTGTAAAAATTGTAAAAATTGTAAAAATTGTAAAAATTGTAAAAATTGTAAAAATTGTAAAAATTGTAAAAATTGTAAAAATTGTCAAAATTGTCAAAATTGTCAAAATTGTCAAAATTGTCAAAATTGTCAAAATTGTCAAAATTGTCAAAATTGTCAAAATTGTCAAAATTGTCAAAATTGTCAAAATTGTCAAAATTGTCAAAATTGTCAAAATTGTCAAAATTGTCAAAATTGTCAAAATTGTCAAAATTGTCAAAATTGTCTCAAAGTCTTACAGTCTTAAGTCTTAAGGTCTTAAATTCTCAAAATCTTAAAGTCTTAAAGTCTTAAAGTCTTAAAGTCTTAAAGTCTTAAAATCTTAAAGTCTAAAAGTCTTAAAGTCTTAAAGTCTTAAAGTCTTAAAGTCTTAAAGTCTTAAAGTCTTAAAGTCTTAAAGTCTTAAAGTCTTAAAGTCTTAAGTCTTAAAGTCTTAAAGTCTTAAAGTCTTAAAGTCTTAAAGTCTTAAAGTCTTAAAGTCTTAAAGTCTTAAAGTCTTAAAGTCTTAAAGTCTTAAAGTCTTAAAGTCTTAAAGTCTTAAAGTCTTAAAGTCTTAAAGTCTTAAAGTCTTAAAGACTTAAAGTCTTAAAGTCTTAAAGTCTTAAAGTCTTAAAGTCTTAAAGTCTTAAAGTCTTAAAGTCTTAAAGTCTTAAAGTCTTAAAGTCTTAAAGTCTTAAAGTCTTAAAGTCTTAAAGTCTTAAAGTCTTAAAGTCTTAAAGTCTTAAAGTCTTAAAGTCTTAAAGTCTTAAAGTCTTAAAGTCTTAAAGTCTTAAAGTCTTAAAGTCTTAAAGTCTTAAAGTCTAAAAGTCTTAAAGTCTTAAAGTCTTAAAGTCTTAAAGTCTTAAAGTCTAAAAGTCTTAAAGTCTTAAAGTCTTAAAGTCTCAAAGTCTTAAAATCTTAAAGTCCTAAAGTCTTGTCGATTGTCGATTGTCGATTGTCGATTGTCGATTGTCGATTGTCGATTGTCGATTGTCGATTGTCAATTGTCGATTGTTGATTTTTGATTGTCGATTGTCGATTGTCGATTGTCGTTTGTTGTTTTTCGATTATCGATTGTCGATTGTCGATTGATGGAAAAAAATGCTGCTTGTAAAAGATTTATGATAAACAATAGTCAATCATTTGTAATTTCCCTCAAAATTTGATGATTAATTCGATGTGTCGACTCGTTATCGATGAGTAGTACAAATCTGTATAATTTTGATGAAGATCTCTTTTTCATTAGTCTATACTATTTTTCCTGAATGGTTTTGATTTCATTTTTCTGAAGTTTTTCTGCAATTTAGAATCTAGAATATTCTCACAAAAATTTTACTAAAATTTAGAGAGATTGTTTCTCTGCTAAAACCGTCAAAAGAAGGAGTTTTTCTCGTTTGCGTCCAGGAAATTTTATAATGAAGCTGACTGTGTTTACATTTTGCCATAGAGATCGTCAACAAATCGTCAACAAACTCTTCCTTGACGGACCGGGGAGACTGGGTCTTAATTATCGTCAGTCAGTCAGGCAAGTATCTACATGAATCTGGCACGTGATTATCAGAGACTGAGTCAAGGATGCAATATGCATGCTGCTGACAGATGATGATGTTAGACTTTTGCTTGCTTTGCTAGATGACGAGAAATGGCTAGTGCAACGTGTCAATAATTGTCTCCCGCAGATTTTGCTTCCATGTTGTTGCTGGGTTGTGACTGCTGATGAGTTTCCTATGGATTCGCAACCGGATGTGATCATTGCAAAATTTTCCGGTTCAAATTTCAAGGACACTTCCTGTCCAGACTACCTCGAATGAGTCTGAGGAACGCGAGAAATATTGCTCTATTTCTAGTGAAACTCATTCACGACTTTAATTAATTTAGGATAAAAGAAATTCTCAGATTATCTCCGCTTATAGTTATTTTAAGCAAAACACCACATCCGTTTTCGGTTTCCACGAACAGAAAACATGGAAGGTGGCAGTAAATATTTAATCACTTCTATGAAAATTTTCGAACTCGAAGCAGCACCTTGAAAGTTTCATTCCGGGTCACCTTCTGAAGACGAAACATGCAAGCTGAATTAGCGTGCTTTACTTTGTGATGACTTCCTACCAGCAAATTGGAGCTTTGCTTTGAAATTCCTTTAAGTATGTTGAAGCATCATATTTTTATAGAAGAAAAAATGTTAAAAGAAGCTGGATAAGTTTCTCGACGATCTTCAAAGTTGAACCACTTGCTGGAGTCATTAAACCGTGACACTTCCATGTAGCTAGTTTTCCCATTCAACAGCTAGACCATAGCCTAGCCTGACAGTCTCTTCTACACTTTTCGGAGGACGGAAAGGGCGAGCTCAGTGTGCAAACTTCCGCTGGTTTTACGCCCTCAAATTGTCTGCTGCTGGCTTCAAGCGGAAATGGGGTGGTCTAAGCACACGTTTCGAGGCAGCAACCGTGCCATGTCACGAATGAGTTATTAAAGTCGTAACCCGAACTGATACGGTTTTGGTTCAGAAGGAGCAGTTAAAACGGGCTACATGTTGCCTGGCATTAATGCTGATAGGGCTTGTCCCTCCTCGAAAATACTGGAGCAGCACGCTGAGGGAGCTTCAAAGGTAATTAAAGTTAAAATTTAGAACCGAAAATAGGGGTTCATTAATCACCGGCTAATTTGGTTTTGGGTAGTTTTTCTGGCCAGTTAAATGCAGTGTGAATGTTATTCGAGACAATAAAACTAAGTAGAGATGGAATTTGGGATTTAAAATACCGATTGATCGTCCTCTGGACAGTAATAAATAAAACAAATACATGTTATCAAACAAACGATATGACAACTGATTTTCACTCAACAGAAATTAGGAAAAAACATTAAAAAAGGTTTGATAATGACTTAAAAATGCATGAAAAAGGGATCTCGAACTTTTTAAAATCAAATAGTTTAAGTCGGACACTTAAAAATTGACATCGGCAATCCACAATCGACATCAGCAATCGACAATCGACAATCGACATTCGACATTCGACAATCGACAATCGACAATCGACAATCGACAATCGACAATCGACAATCGACAATCGACAATCGACAATCGACAATCGACAATCGACAATCGACAATCGACAATCGACAATCGACAATCGACAATCGACAATCGACAATCGACAATCGACAATCGACAATCGACAATCGACAATCGACAATCGACAATCGACAATCGACAATCGACAATCGACAATCGACAATCGACAATCGACAATCGACAATCGACAATCGACAATCGACAATCGACAATCGACAATCGACAATCGACAATCGACAATCGACAATCGACAATCGACAATCGACAATCGACAATCGACAATCGACAATCGACAATCGACAATCGACAATCAACAATCGACAATCGACAATCGACAATCGACAATCGACAATCGACAATCGACAATCGACAATCGACAATCGACAATTGACAATCGACAATCGAAAATCGACAATCGAAAATCGACAATCGTCAATAAACTATCGATAATCGTCAATCGACAATCGTCAATCGACAATCGACAATCGACAATCGACAATCGACAATCGACAATCGACAACCGACAATCGACAATCGACAATCGACAATCGACAATCGACAATCGACAATCGACAATCGACAATCGACAATCGACAATCGACAATCGACAATCGACAATCGACAATCGACAATCGACAATCGACAATCGACAATCGACAATCGACAATCGACAATCGACAATCGACAATCGACAATCGACAATCGACAATCGACAATCGACAATCGACAATCGACAACTGACAATCGACAATCGACAATCGACAATCGACAATCGACAATCGACAATCGACAATCGACAATCGACAATCGACAATCGACAATCGACAATCGACAATCGACAATTGACAACTGACAATCGACAATCGTCAATCGACAATCGACAATCGACAATCGACAATCGACAATCGAAAATCGACAATCGTCAATAAACTATCGATAATCGTCAATCGACAATCGACAATCGACAATCGACAATCGACAATTGACAATCGACAGTCGACAATCGACATCCGAAAATCGACAATCGACAATCGACATCCGAAAATCGACAATCGACAATCGACATCCGAAAATCGACAATCGACAATCGACGAATATGGTCAATGGATTGCTAAAATTTTAACAATGTTTCCAATTTTAATTTTCAAACTCATTGCTTGCATTCTAGTGCATGACCAGAAAATTAACTGAAAGTTGTAAGAAACAGTTTTGCGATTTTTGTGACAAATGATCAAAACAATTTTAGACAATTCAAACGCTGATAGCGTTCCCATTTTATACCCTCCGTTTTTCTATTAAATATTCCCGAAAGTATTTAACACTGTACTTACAGCTGCCCATCCGAAAATTTCTAATGGCAAAACTTTCCAATTCAATCAACGAAAAAGTCATTCGCCTTCATTTGCAAGCTCCGAACCTCTTGCTTGGCTCTTGGCACCCATTTTCTGCAGGTTAGACTCCTCCGAAAAGGTACCTTTATCAAAAAGCACCACCTTTCTACTATCTTCTTCAACCAACTGTCAGAAACACAACTCGAATGAGCCAACCCGCCCAACCTTTTCCTACCTCAAAACATAATGGAACATCATCTTTGCCTCAACAACCATTTTTCCCTGCAGCCCAGGGAGAACTCATTCAAAATAGATTTTCTGGCCCCCGTTCAATTGGTACAATCTGTTTCTGCTACGTATATTGAAATAGTTCGAGAAGTTAGTTTCTCACTCCATTCCAGGGATAGTTTCTATCATCCCCAAATAGGCAGCGCTCAGCATCCATGATATCACTTTCCACCTGACTTGGGACTTGGGACTTGGGTCACACAACTTTCTGACTATCCCAGAAACAGACGTGTGCCACTCTTACGAACGAGAATAGGTTGGAGCAACACTCTAGTTTTGCACTAACTGAATATGATATTTTTGGAAAGATTGGGGAAGGTTTTGTGCTCTCGAAAATTTCAATCGACCTAAAACAACATTAGAGGAAAGATATTGTTGTTACGTGTGCAGTCAAGTGTTCTGAATTTGTGTGCTATGAATAACTTTGTTAAGTTCTATGATTGCAGAGTTAAGATGACTCTCAATGGTTGTAAAAACAATATAATTTTAAGCTTTTAGAAAAGTCACAAATTGAAAAAAAAAATTATTTAAAAGTCGAAAATTCAAAATTGTTGATTGTCGATAGCCGATTGCCGATTGTCGATTGTCGATTGTCGATTAATGATTGTAAATTATCTTTTGTCGATTATTCATTGTCGATTGTCGATTGTCGATTGTAGATAATCACTTTTTGATCGCCTATTGTCGATTGTCGGATGTCGATTGTCAATTATCGAATTCCTATTTTCGATGGTCGATTATCGATTGTATATATTCTTTTGTCGTTTGTCGATTATCGATTTCGATTTTTGATAGTCGATTGCCGACTGTCGATAGTCGATTAAAGATTGTCGATTGTCGTCGATTGTAGATTGACAACTTAATCATCAACAATTTTCCCAATTTTGACAATTTTGACAATTTTGACAATTTTGACAATTTTGACAATTTTGACAATTTTGACAATTTTGACAATTTTGACAATTTTGACAATTTTGACAATTTTGACAATTTTGACAATTTTGACAATTTTGACAATTTTGACAATTTTGACAATTTTGACAATTTTGACAATTTTGACAATTTTGACAATTTTGACAATTTTGACAATTTTGACAATTTTGACAATTTTGACAATTTTGACAATTTTGACAATTTTGACAATTTTGACAATTTTGACAATTTTGACAATTTTGACAATTTTGACAATTTTGACAATTTTGACAATTTTGACAATTTTGACAATTTTGACAATTTTGACAATTTTGACAATTTTGACAATTTTGACAATTTTGACAATTTTGACAATTTTGACAATTTTGACAATTTTGACAATTTTGACAATTTTGACAATTTTGACAATTTTGACAATTTTGACAATTTTGACAATTTTGACAATTTTGACAATTTTGACAATTTTGACAATTTTGACAGTTTTGACAATTTTGACAATTTTGACAATTTTGACAATTTTGACAATTTTGACAATTTTGACAATTTTGACAATTTTGACAATTTTGACAATTTTGACAATTTTGACAATTTTGACAATTTTGACAATTTTGACAATTTTGACAATTTTGACAATTTTGACAATTTTGACAATTTTGACAATTTTGACAATATTGACAATTTTGACAATTTTGACAATTTTGATAATTTTGACAATTTTGACAATTTTGACAATTTCTATTGTCAATTGTTGTTTGTCAAATGCCAATTACATTAGTTTAAAAAATTTAAAACAAAATCGTGAACTTCAGGCGCTGAATCCGAAAATGAAATTTAAAAAAACCCCAGATGTTTTTTATTTATGGTCTAAATGTGAAAATTTGAAAATATAAAAAAAATCACTTTTACTTAGATTGAATTATCTCAGACTGCATAACACTAAATTGAAATCTCGTTTTTTCATATAGATTATTTTCATATAGAAGATTATTCAGTTTCTAATTGATCATTCGAACTTCATTTTTGGGTATGATAAATTGTTTTGTTGAAATTAGAGACTTTATGATAACAAAATCATAAAAAATGCATTTTTTCAGGGGGAATTTTTTTTTAGCGAAAGTTTTAGACTCAATGGTATCATTTAAAAAATCGTATTCTATATTGCCTTAAAATATCAGTTCCAAACCAAGATTTTAAGTGGTTTTTCATCAAAATCGGGTGAAAATTTAAAAAAAAGTTATGATTACTTTTCCATAACAGTAATTTTTGCATTTTTTAATAATTTAACGAATTACAGCAAACTAATCATAGTATAGGAATAATTAAAGGTGGTAAATCTCACTCGCTCCAAGTCAAAATTTATTATTAGCTTACCAGAAGGTCACATGCCAAATTTCAGATGGTATTGATCATAGGGAGGGGTTGACTTTTTTCTTCCCCGGCCGATTGTTGAATTCATGATCAATTCATGAATTTCATTCTAGGATTCAGCGCCCGATTTTACATGAAAAATGATCTTGAGTTTACAGAATTCAAAATTGCTGTAAACTAGTGATCGATTGTCGACAACATTTTGAATTTTCATTTTCTCAACTTCGCGATTTCTCATCTATTCGACTTTACCCTTATCGACCCCTCGACTGCTCGTCTTTTCTAATTCTAAACTTGTCTTAACTTGCCTAATTGAGCAATCTTCTTCTTGAATTACCGCCTTTTCAAATTCTCGACTTCTCCACATCTCAACATTTCGACTTCTCAACTAATTGTTTTCGAAACATCATTTTTAATGACTTCTCAAAATATGAATTTTTTACTTCTCAATTTCGCTACTTTTCGACTTCTCGACTGCTTGACTGGTTTTGTTCTTATACACTCAACTTCTCGAATTTTAGACTTGTTTACTTCTTGACGTTTAGACTTTTTTATTTTACGACTTCTAGACTTCTCAACATTCCAATTTCTAGTCACACTTCTTAAATTCGCGGCTTATCGAATGCTCGTCTGTTCTGGCTCTCGACTGTTGGGAGTTTAGACTTGTTGATATTATAAATTTTTAATTTTTTGACTTGTGAATATCTCGATTCATGTACTTAGCGACTTCTCAACTTTTCTGCTTCTAAACTTATTGACCCGTCGGCTTTTCGACTTTTCGACTTCTAGACTTGTCGACTGATTGACTTCTCGACATCAGGCATTCTCGATTACTGAAATGGTCGAGCTAAAAACTTTTAAACTTGTAGATTTGTTCTAGTTTAAACTTCTTCTTGTCCACTTGTTGGCGTATCGACTTCTCGAAAAATACTCTCAAATTCTTGATCTGCAGATTTGTCAACTTCTCGACTACTCAGCTGGTCGACTTTCAAAACATTTCACCAAATCAACTTTTATACATCTCGCCTCATCAACTTATCGACTATTCGACTTCTCTTTTTATCGACTTTTTTTTTATCGACTTCTCGTCTTGTCGACTTTTCTACTTTTCGAGTTCTCGACTTTTAGACTTGTAGACTTGATGACTTCTTCAACTCCTGGAATGGTCTAACTCAAAACCTTTCGAATTCAGCACTTTTTATTTTCTAAACATATCTGTTGGTCGACTTTTCAACTGGTCGACTTTTTGCCTGGTCAACTTTTCGACTGGTCGACTTTTTGACTGGTCGACTTCTCGACTATTTCACTCCTCAGCTTCGACTCGTTGATTTCTCTACTGATCGAATTAAAAACTTTTTAACTTCTAGACTTGTCTGCTTATCGACGTCTAGTCTTATCGACTTCTCGACTTTCTTACCTCTATGCTTCTCGACTATCTCAACTCAATTTTTCGAGTTTTCAACTTCTTGACATTCAAAATTGTCGACTTTTTAAATTCTCGACTTAACGACTGATCGATTTCAAGACTTGTCTGCATGTCGACTTCACAACTTTTAAACTTCTCAACTTCTCACCTTTTCGACTTTCTCATTTTCTTAACTTTCCGTCTTCTAGTCATATCAAATTATTGACTTCTCAATTTAGCGGCTTATCGAATGCTCGACTGTTGGGCTTTAAGACTTGTTGCTTTTTTGACTTGTTGATATTTTGACTAGTGAACCTCTTTACTTCTCGATTTTTGTACTTCACGACTTCTCAACTTTTCGGATTCTTGACTTTTTGACCGATCAACTTCTCGACTTTTCGACTTCTAGACTTGTCGACTGATTGACTTCTCGACTTAGATTTGCTCGATTTCTGGAATGGTCGAGTTCAAACTTTTAGACTTCTAAATTTCTTCTAGACATTCTTGAAGTCTGACTGTTGACGTATCGGCTTCTCGATAAAAGCTCTAAATTTTTTTTCAACTTGCAAATTTGTCGACTTCTCGACTTCTCAGCTGGTCGACTTACAGGACTTTTCCCCTAAACAACCTATTTCTCAACTACTTGACTTCTAGACTTGTCGACTTTTAAAGTTCTCGACTTCTAGACTTGTCGTTTTGATGACTTCCTCAATTCCTGGAATGGTCTAATTAAAAACCTTTCGAGTTCAGAACTTTTTGACTTTTTGACATGTCTGCTGGTCGACTTTTCGATTGGTCGACTTTTCGATTGGTCGACTTTTCGAATGGTCGACTATTCGACTAGTCGACTTTTCGACTGATCGACTTTTTGACTGGTCGACTTTTTGACTGGTCGACTTCTCGACTTTTTGACTTTTCAGCTTTCAACTCGTCGATTTCTCTACTGATCGGATTAAAAACATTTCAACTTCTAGACTTGCCTGCCTATCGAAGTCTCGTCTTATCGACTTCTCGACTTTTTTAACCTGTATTATTCTCGATTATCTCAACTCAATTTTTTGACTTCTAAACTTCTTGACTTTCAAACTTGTCGACTTATTGACTTCTCGACCTTACGACTGATCGACTTCAAGACTAGTCGGTATGTCTACTTCACAAATTTTAAACTTCGCAAATTCTCACCATTACGACTTTCTAAACTTCTTAACTTTCCGACTTCTGGTCATATGAATTTGTTGAATTCTCAACCTTATGACTGATCGAATTCTTGACTGGCTCTCTGGCTGTTGGGTTTTTACACTTGTTAGTTTTTTTACTTGTGGATTTCTGTACTTCTCGATTTACATATGCATTTCACGACTTCTCAACTTTTTGTCTTCTTCACTTTTTGACCGGTCGGCTTCTCGACTTTTCGACTTTCAATCTAGTCGACTAATTGACTTCTCGACTTCAGGAGCTTCCGATTTCTGGAATGGTTGAGTTCAAAACTTTTAGACTTCTAGACTTCTTCTAGTAACGACTTCTTCAAGTCCTCTTGTTGACGTTTTGACTTCTCGAAAAATACTCTCAGATTCTTGACTTACAGATTTATCGACTTCTTGACTTCTCAGCTGGTCGACTTTCAAAACATTTCGCCTAAACAACTTTTATACTTCTTGCCTTATCAACTCATCGACTTATCGACTTCTCTTCTTGTCGACTATTCAACTTTTTGAGTTCTCAACTTCTAGACTTGTCGACTTGATGACTTCTTCAACTCATGGAATGGTCTAATTCAAAACCTTTCAAATTCAGCAATTTTAGACTTCTAAACAGATCTGCTCCTGGCTCCTCGACTTTTTGACTTCTCGACTTCTCAGATTTTTGACTTCTAGATTTCCCGACTTCTATACCTATAAGCTTCCCGACTATCTCAACCCAACTTTTAGACTTCTAAACTTCTTTACCTTCAGACTTGTCGACTTATTGACTTCTCGACTTTCCGACTGGTCGACTTCAAGACATGTCGGCAAGTCGACTTTAAAACTTTAAACTTCTCGACTTCTTCTTTTCGATTTTTTCTACTTCTTAACTTTCCGACATCTAGACATCTTCCAGACTTTTTCTAGTCCGCTTGTTGACGTATCGACATCTCGAGAAATACTCTCATTTTTTTAACTTGCAGATTTGTCGACTTTTCGACTTCTCAGCTGGTCCAATTACAGGATTTTTCGCCTAAACAACTTTTAAACTTCTCGACTCATCAACTTAACGACTACTTGACTTCAATAGTTGTCAATTTCTTTTCTTGTCGACTTTTTAACTTTTCGAGTTCTCAACTTCAAGACTTGTCGTCTTGATGACTTTTTCAACTCCTGGAATGGTCTAATTCAAAACCTTTTGAATTCAGCACTTTTTGAATTCTAAACAGTTCTGCTGTTCGACTTTTCAACTGGTCAACTTCTCAACATCTTGACCATCAGACTTGTCGACTTATTGACTTCTCGACTTTACGACTGGTCGACTTCTAGATTTGTCGGCATGTCGACTTCAAAACTTTTGAACTTCTCGACTTCTCTTTTCCGACTTTCTCAACTTCTGAAATTTCCGACTTCTAGACTTCTTCTGGTATAGACATCTATACATTTCTTAGTCCACTTTGTGACATATCGACTTTTTAAAAAATACTCTCAAATTTTTGACTTGCAGACTTCTCGACTTCTCGACTTCTCAGCTAGTCGACTTACAGGACTTTTCACCTAAACAACTTTTGTACTTCTCGAAACGTCAATTTATCGATTACTCGACTTCTTTACTACTTCTTTCTTTGTTGACTTTTCAACTTTTCGAGTTCATGATTTCTACACTTGTCAACTTGATGACTTCTTCAACTCCTGGAATGTTCTAATTCAAAACCTTTTTAAGAACTATACAGCTCTGTTGTTCAATTTTTTGACTGGTGGCCTTTTCGACTGGTCGACTTCTCGACTTTTCGATTTATCGACTTATTGACTTTTCAACTCCTTGGTTTCACTACTGATCGAATTCAAAACTTTTCGACTTCTAGACTTGTTCTAATATTGACGTATCGTCTTCTCAACTTTCCTACTTCTTCACATCTATGCTCCCCGACTATCTTAACTTTTTTTTTCTACTCTCAACTTCTTGACCTTCAGACGTGTTGACAGATTGACTTCTCGACTTTATGACTGATCGACTTCAAGACTTGTCGGCATGTCGATTTCTAAACTGTTAAACATCTCGACTTCTCTCTTTTTCGACTTTCTCAACTTTTTAACTTTCCGATTTCTAGACTTCTTCAAGTCTAGCCTTCTTTTAGACTTCTTCTAGTTCGCTTGTTGATGTTTCATCTTCTCAAGAAAAAAAAATTTCATTTTTTTTACTTTCAGATGTGTCGACTTCTAGACTTTTCAGCTGGTCGACTTACAGGATTTTTCACCTAAACAACTTTTGAACTTCTAGACTCATCAACTTATCGACTACTCGACTCTCTACTTTGCGTCTTCTTTCCTTGTCAACATTCCTACTTATCGAGTTCTCGTCTTCTAGATTTGTCGACATGATGACTTCTTCAACTCCTGGAATGTTCTAATTCGAAACCTCTCTAATTCAGAACTTATTAACTTCTTAACTAGTCGACCGACTTTTCGACTGGTTGACTTCTCGACTTTTTGACTTCTCGACTTTTTGACTTCTCGACTTTTTGACTTCTCGGATGTTTTACATCTCGGCTTCTCAGCTTCTTGACCTTCAGACTTGTCGACTAATTGATTTCTCAACTTTACGACTGATAGACTTCAAGACTTGTCAGCATGTCGACTTCACAACTTTAAAAGTTCTCGACTTCTCACCTTGTCGACTTTCTTTCTCCAAATCCCCAACTTTTCCACTTTGTATAAAAATTTTCTAGTCCTGATTTTTTTTTGTTTTTTTTTCTGCGCGTTTCGGAAACGGAAATTTTTTTGTCAAGAAACTTTGATGAAATTTTTTTTAAATAAGCTTGAACTTCAGAAAAATAAAATATTTTCCCTCTGTCCACGTGACACGTGCGGGAAATGTTCCACAAAAAGTGCACCTCTGCTCTGAGAAGGGTTGGCGGAAATGGCGATGATGCGCGATAAAGGCCCAGTCCTAGGCAGGTTACTTCAACGCCCTCCGGTAACTTTCACATGTATGAATATTTGTTCCCGAAGGAATGTGGGGTGTGTGTATATATTTATGAACAAGAAACAGAGACTGGTTGGGGACCTTCGTTAGCAAATTGCTGATCGGGGAGATAAAACGTGGTCCCACTTTGGATTTTCCAACCGGGTCCTGCGACTGTCTTGCAGCTTTGGAACAACTCTGGTCGGGAAAGCCTCTTCCGAGTTCGGAAATGTGCAAATCCGCCCGCCCGGAGCTTGTCGATTTTCAGGTGCGAAGGGGACCAGTGAATGAAACTGGGTTTGGTCCGGACTGGAAGGTGTGAAGCACTTTGATCCATTTTTTATTCATTGATTTTTGTACGGCCGAGAACTGAGTTGGGCCCGAGAATGATATATTTATACTTTAAGCAACTGCCAATGAGCTGGAAACGGATGCTATTCGCTTGGCTTGAAATGTTTGATCTTTTTCCGACGAGCTGCGATGAGGGTTAATGAAATCATGCGTTCTTTCCACGTGCTTTTCAGAGTAAAATTTTTTCAAATGAATTCATACTTAAATGGTTTCAATTCCCTCACATTCAATCGAAACTGCAGCATTCGAGGGGCTTAATGAGTTGAAACACACATAAAAGAGTGGGATTTTCGAATGCCATTTCAAAAAGCCCTGGTCGTTGCGCAAAAACGATTATCAATCTATTTTTCCCAAAGCTGCAGGAATTAATTGAAAGCCCATCAGCATCCGGTCAACGCAGCGGATTGCATCAGTCATCACGACCGCACACAAATGCCAAACGAAAATTGATATTAATTTGTCGCCATGTCATTAATCTCATGGACTCACAAACAAATTCTGCGGTTGGCTTCATTGGGGGCAGGATTTTCCCGGCCATTTAATCCCTCGCTGATGGGCAACGAAATGGGTCGGAAAAATTGATCTGTCGGAACTATTTTCAAATAACCGCAGAAAAAACCGACCGACCCCACCACACAAAAAAAACGACCAACATGGGAAAGCGTCAATAAAAAAAAATCTGGCTCAAGCATCTGGGCAAATATTTATCGATGGAATCTCGTGTAACAGATTGTGATGAGCGAAGAGGGAAATTCCTCGGAAGAGCTGAAGATTCGATCAGCCGGTGTAATTTGCCCATTTCTCCAATTTTCCCACACACTTACACAAATCTTCTAGCAAATTGCGCTCTTGAGGATGCTCATTTGGAACGAAGATTAGCAACACAGAAACAACCCCAAAGAAGGAAAAAAGTGGATAGAAAATCTTATCGCTTTGGCGTTTGTTCTTTGGTAAATAGGGGAAAAGTTGAAAATATGAAATTCTCCACCCGAAAAAAAGTCGAACCCAAGACTAAAACATTTGAACTCTTGGGGAAAGTTGGTTGTTTGCCGTAAGGATCTAACAGCTTTTTCCTACAAATGATCCGACTTTGGGAAAAGTTTTTCCCCCAAGAAGGTACGTATCATCATCATTATGGCCAAGCAGCCTTTCAGCAGCCATTTGATGAATTGTGAGAGAGCTTAACGAAATAAGCTATAAGTTGGCCAATTTGTTGGTAGGATTCGACTTTTTGGAGATAGATATATTCTTGAAGTTTTCATTGATCCTCAAAATTTATAAAGTTTATAACATTAAATCTTAAATGCGAAAGTAATTTGAGAACCTAGCATTTCAGTAGTCTCGAGCATTTTCAATTTGACGTGCTACCATATTTTTTTCACGGTCGCCATGGGAAGACCACCAATACGAAAGTATCTTATGAACGATGCCGATACTACAAGCAAGATTGTCGAAAAAATTATGTATTTTAGAGGAAAAAAACGGATTTTCTGTGACTTTATCCAAATATTTTTTAAGGATTTCTGTGATGCTGTTTCCATTAATTTCATTGGAAAATTATTGATGAATTGGGTCTTTTTACATTGAAATTGGCTTAAATCAAATTATCAAAATAATCAGACTTATTTTATTCAAAGTAAAAAATCAGAATTTTATATTGGCCAAAAAATTATAACTTTAGAAATCCATTCAAAACTTTAAAAATTAAGTGATATCTGCTAATATTCCTAAATTTTGTGTTCTGTGAAACAGATTCTGTGATGAAAATTTGCTCAAATTTTGTGAAAATATATATATTTTTCTGTGATTTCTTCAACCTTGACTACAGGTCGAGAAACTAAGATGAAAATAAATTGAACCTTTAAAATATCGAATCGAATTGAGAAGCTGAGAAATTGAGGTCTCGAGTGTCAAAGTGGCTCGAGGTCAAAAATCGAGAAACCAGCGAGATTGAAATTTAAATAGTCTTGATTTTCATAAGTTGAGTTTTTCATAATTCTGTTTGATTCAGTTCGTTTTTTTATATTTTTTCTGAATTTTTTATGCGCTTTATCTGATTTTGGCCTGATGGGCCTCAATTTTATCCGCATTCCATTCAGAATTATGTATCTAGAATGAATTCAGTCTGAAACACAGCTAAATTTTTATTTTTATATTGAATTTTGGTCTGATTTTTTTTCCAATATTCGTTTTTATGAGAGGTTGCCAAAATTTTTTCAGCACATATCCGGATCAGACAAGTCTGGGTAATTTTATATAAAAACCTGGCCAAATTCAGGCATTTGATTTAAAAATTGACGACCAAAAATCCGGACACGATCTGGGCAAAGCAGAAATTACTCAACAAAAATCAGGAAAAAAAAATTGAAAAAAAAATCAAAATTCATCGACAGATTTGAAATCGTTTTTAAGGCTTCAAAATACTTTTCATTTTAATTTTTATAAAACTTGCTTAAAAACTTAATCTTGGAGGCATAATTTAAAAAAATTACAACAAAATTGTTTTTTTTTGGTTTGATTTGCCAAATAAAGTGAACAAATTTTATAATTAATACCCGGACAAACCCAGACCAAACCGGACAACCTGGAATTCTTATTTTAATGACATCTGAAATTTATCTTCGATATTTTTGATTTCTGTTTAAATTGAGCCCAAATTTTCTGTAAGTTTAGTAAAAGTTGACATCAAAAGGTTAAAAATTAGAGAATAAAACCTGATTTTATTATCCATTTTGTATACTTTTCGTTGAAATTTGTTTGAATTCATAGATCAGTCTGCATGCTGTCTCATTTTTTTCCAATTTTTCTTCTAAATTCGGGATGAACCCAAGTAACCATAAGCACTAAAACATAGCCCTTAATCAACACTATATTCCCATATATAACTCTGTATTAATGCTTGTTTTGCAATATATGCGTATATAATGTAGATTTAATGCAAAAAAGGCGAAATAGCGGGCTGATTAAATGTTATCACAACATAGCCTTTAATAAGCATTACAAATGCAGAATTAAAGCACCATCAAAACGTCATTTTTCGCAAGCCGTATCAAAGCATTAACAATGCATACTTAGAACACCTTTTGTGTATTTAATTATTATTTTTTGAATAATTAAAATGACCAAAAATTGAATAAATAACTATTATCTGCAACATCAATCAACCTGCTGAATGAAGGAGGATTATGCCTTTTAAATGAATTCTTCTGAGTCTCGAACCGAGGATCCCGCAGCAGCCTTTATCTCTCCTTGCGCCTTTACCATTTCGACCACTCTTGATGCTGATAAGGTGGATGAAAAACCCCGTGCTTCAAGTACTGTTCGGGTCACACCACTCCTAATGCTTATTAACTTTAGAGCTACTCTATAGTGCTATCATTAGTGCTAATTTTCTTTATTTCTTCTATGCATTAATAATGTTTATATAAAACAAAAAAGCATTATGAATGTTGATTTAATGCCAACTTGCATTAGAAATGGTGATTTCATGCTAACTTGCATTAGAAATGTTGATTTAATGCTGATTCAGGGTTTTGGCTTAATGCTTATTATGATTACTTGGGAATATATGTAGATTGAAATGATTAAATTAAGGCTGAGAAAGATTTTTCAAAATAGTGTCCTTATCTGATTCTGAATTTATTTCAGGATCGAATTTAGCCAGATTTGGTCAGAAATTTGTCTAGATAAATCCAAAAAAATTTTATAAATCAATCGAAATAATGTTTATATGTTGATTCTTTTTTTAACACGGACAAGTCTAATTTTATATTAAATTTCATTAAGTTTTTTTTAATATTTTTCTGAATTTTGTTTTATTTTTGTCTTAACTTGGTTCAAACTTTGCTTCTTATATTTCCGCGTTTTTCATTCTGAATTAACCTGAACTTCGTCACAGTTTTCTTTGGATATTTTTTTCATAATTTGGCCAGAATTTAATCTTAATGTCGTTTGAATAATATCACAATTTTGTCTCCATTGAATTTCAATTTCAACTGATTTTGATAAAAAATATAGTTTTTTATATATTTTTATATCATTGGAATGCGGTAGGCTTACTATTTAAATTTTGGTTTGATTTTTTTCTGAATTAATACTGAATTTGGATCACATGTTTCGAATTATTTATGTTGTCGTGCTGCCTAAATAAGAACTAAAATTTGTATAGCTTTTAATTTGAGAATAAATTTTACTCGAATTTTGTTTTCATCCTAAATCAATTGTTTGTCTATTTTTCGTGATAATTTTGTTAGAAGTTTGTTCAAATTTTCAACGATTTCAAACTGTTTCGAGACGTCAGATTTTTTTTTAAAATTTTTTTTGATATCTTCTTAAATTTTGACTTAATTTTTAGTCTGAATTTTGGTTTTATTAAGTCATCATTTTGTTTGAATTTTATCTAATAATTGTATAATTTCTGTCATTATCGTGTCTTGAATTTGTGTGAATTTAGTCTTCACAGAAAATCTTGCGAAATAATTAAGTCTGCTTAAAGTCAAGAAATTTAAAATTCCAAGAGAAAAAAATATATTTTGTTAGAAAGACAGGTTTAAAATTTTCAAAATGAAAATTTGCAAAGCCGAGATTTTTTTTTCAAGTGTAGGCTGAATTTTGTCTAATTCGAAGATTTTTCTATGAATTTTTTTCTTCATTTTGTATGAAGTCGTTAGAAATTGTCCTAAAAGTCTGAATTGTGTTAAGAATTGGTTTGAAATTTGTCTGAATTGTTTTTAGAATTATATTCTGGATTTGGAATACATTTTGTAGAAAATTTGTATGAATTCATAGTTTTGTCTGCATGCTGTCTCATTTTTCAGATTTATTTTTCTGAATTCTGTTTGAATATTGATTGAAATGATAGTAAATTTTGTCTGAGTAAGATTTTACCTAATATCGCGCTTATTTGATTCTGATTTTTTTTATCTAAATTTAAATTAGGTTCGTATTAAGCCAAGATTTGGTCATAAATATGACAAAATAAAGTCAATAAAAATTCATAACTTTGCTAAAATTATGTTTTGATGTTGATTTTTATTACCAGCAACATGTGTAATTTTAAGATAAATTTAAGCTAGCTTTTTTTGTTTTGATTATTCTTTATTTTGTTTGATTTTTTTCATAATTTGAATTTCATCTTGGTTCCCTTTGGGTATTTTTTTATCAATTGATCTGAATTCAATCTTAATGTTGTCTGAATAATATCAGAATATTGTCTCAAATTTATTTGAATTTAATGTGTTTTAGTTAAAAAATGTAATTCTATTTTTTAAATTTTGTTCGAATTTCTTTGAAATGCGGTAGGTTTACGATTAGAATTTTGGTATATTATCTCTGAATTCAAACTAAATTTTTATTACATTTTCGAATTCGTTATGTTGGCGTACCACCTAAATAAGATCCTAACTTGGTATGACTTTTTAGTTTCAGGATAAGTTTTACTCGAATTCAGTTTTATTTTTTTCTTCATCTCGAATAAACTGTGTAAGAATTTTGTCTGATTCTCGTGTTAATTTTGTTAAAAATTTGTTTAAATTTTGTACAAATTCAACATGTTTCGTAGCGTCAGATATTAAAAAAAAAAAGTAAGGTGCTCAAATTTTGACTTCATTTTTCTACTGAATTTTGACTGAGTTTTAACTGATATTTGCAAAACGTTTGTAATAATCGTATGATAAATTTGTTGGAATTTTGGCTGTTTACAGTCTATTTTTTTCTTAATTCATTTATTAGGAAATAAATTGCACTGTAGCCGAAATGTATTTTTTTCTGAAATGTGTTAAGTTAAAGTATTAAGCTCGTCTAAATTTTGTTCAAATTGATGATGTTTTGAGAGTTTTTTTTTCTATATTTTGTTAATATTTTTCCTTAGTTTTTTCTTGTTTTTGAATAGTTTTCCTAAAGATTTTTTTAAATTTTTTTCAGAATTCGAAATATCTGCTGGCTTATTTTATCTTGAGTTCCTCCAATTTTCGTGTTCTTTTTTAATATCCTTTTTTAGTTCCGTCTGCATTTTCTTTAAAAAATTTTTACTCAGTTTGTCGAAATTCAGCTGACCTCATCCGAATTCTGTGTGAGTTTTGTAGGAATTTTTTATATTTATTAAAGTTTTATTTTTAAAACTTTGTCTGATTTAACTTGAAATTTGTTCAAATGTATATATTGTCTTTCTGAATTAGATCTAAATTTGGTTGAAATAACGTCATAGTGTGGTTTGCTTTTTGCCTCAATTTTGTATGAATATAATTAGTATAAACTTTGAATTTTAGAAGATTATATTTTGGTGTCGTTTGGTGGTTGAAATAACGCCATAATGTGGTTTGACTATTGCCTCAATTTTGTATGAAAAATAATTGATGTTAATTTTTTTTTTGATGGTAACTAAGCATGGACTGAATTTCAGAAGATTTCATTTTGTTGTCTATTTCAACCTAAATTATTAATGCATTTAGTCAAAGTTCTGTTTGACATTTCGCTGATATTTAATTCTTTCTTAATGTTGTCTGAATTTTAACCAATATTTGTCTTAATTATATTAATAGTTTGACTGAACTTTGTTTGAATACAGTCCAGTTTTACTTTAAATACTTTAAATTTTATTTGAAAGCCAAAAATTTTCTTAAGTTTGTATTTTTCCTATTTGTTTGTATTTTGTTAAGAGTTTGTTTGAATTTTGATCAAATGCGACCTGTTTTTTTAGCTTCAATTAATTCATTATTTTGTTTAAATTTTATCCGATATTTTTATAACTCTTGCCAAAATCGAGTCTTTAATTTGTCTTAATTTCGTCTGTATGCAATCTGGTTTTTTTTAATTCATTTATTTGGCGAGTTATTATTTATCTCCAATGTGTTAAATTAAATTATTTCTTCTGCAAGGTGTTGAATTATTTAAATTTATTTTGATAGGTTTTGTCAATATTTTGTTCAATTTTTTTTTTAAATTTCGTCCTAATTTTCGTCAGATTTTTCAAAGTATTTTATTTGATTTTTTTTCAGAATTTGGAATAAATATTGACTCATTTTAACTTGAGTTGTTTCAATTTTTATGCTTTTTTTGAAACACATTTTGCATTTTGTTTAAAATTATTTTTATCAAATTGTTGATGTTTACCTAATCCTAATTTTGTAAGCGTTTTGTATGATTTTTTTTTTTTTGAATCAGTGTTATTTTTATACAGAATTTCGCAAACATTTCGCAGAGATTTTATTGTTTCTTAATGTTGTCTGAATTTTGACCTATATTTGTCTTAATTAGATTGATATTTTGACCAAACTTTGTGTGAATACAGTGCAGTTTTAATATTATTTGAAAGCCGAAAATTTCCTGAAGTTTGTATTTTCGTATGAATTTTGTAAGCAGTTTGTTCGAATTTCGAACCAATTTGACATGTTTCGTAGGGTTTTTTTATTTTTTTTTTACTACTTCACAGATTTTGGCTTGATTTTTTTCTGAATTTTGGCCATATTAAGTCAATGAACTTTATCCGATATTTCTAAACTATTGTTATTATAGTATCTGAAATTGGTTTAAATTTCGTCTGCGTGCAGTCAGATTTTCTAAAATCATTTCTTTGGAAATTCATTACACTGTTTGCAAATCAAGCCGATATTGTCTGAATTACGAATGAAATTAATCTGCAGTGTGTTAAATTAAATTATTTCATCTGCAAGGAGTTGAATTAAAGCATTAAATTAGTCTCAATTTTATTTGAATTAATTTTGATTGATTTTGTTCTATTTTGTTAATTTTTTTTATTTTTTGTGTCTAAATTTCTTTAGAAAAATAAATGCTGGCTAATTTAATCTTAACTTATTCCAATTTTTATGTTTTTATAAATCCTTTTTAATTTCATCTGCATTTGTATAAAAAAAATTCAATTTTTCGGAATTCTTTTTTTCATAATAAAAATTACGAGTGAGTTATGTAGGAATTTTTTAATATTCTTTAATTTCATTTTTAAATCATTGTCTTAATTTGTATGAAAAAGAATTATTGTCATTTTTTCATGAAGGTAACTAAGTATGGACTGAATTTAAAAAGATTTCATTTTATTGTCAATTTCAACCTTAATTATTTATGTATTGAGCGAAATTTCAATTTGAGCCAACATTTTTTAAAAATTCAGAGCCCTCAATCATATCTAGTTGTATTATAATATCGACGTTCTGGATTTCAAACTGAATTCATTATTTCATTTTTTATTCTCAAACCAATATGCGAATCTTAATTAAAATATGAATCCCGAATTATGTATCTTATTCTGAGTTTCGATTCTGGAACGCCATTTTAAAATTTTATTGTTTTGAAATTTTGCAAAACAGTTCAGTCAAAGAACTTCGAATCTGAAAATAATTTTTTGAATGCATACGGGTTTTAAAAATCAAGGAAAATCTTTTGAATACCCCTTAAGACCCCTTCCTACTGTCATGATCTGAATTATATTAAAATTTTGATTGAACTTGGTTTGAATATAGTGTAGTTTTTTTTTCATAATTATAATTTTATTTGAATGCCTTAAAATTTTCTAAAGTTTGCCTTTTTTCAAATTGCGTCTGAATTACAAATGCAAATACCTAATTGCAATTTGGTAGTGTTCAGTTCAAGAAATCTAAAAAAAAACAAGAAAACAAACCAAACATTTAACAGAAATGAAGAAATTCTGCACTATTCAACAAAGTTAAGTAAACATTCTTACGTTGGCACATTTAGAAATGAATTTCTGTTTAATGAAGTTCATTTTAAAAATGATATGCAACCACTTAAAATCGGGAATATTTCACGGTCGCCATGGAAAGAGAGAAATCGCCTGCACAGCAGTAGATGGAACGAAAAACACTCTTGAAAGTGAAGATACCTGAAGTATCTTTCACTCATTTGGAGAAATCTACAGAAACTGGAGATTTTTATTTTTGGAATAATATTGAAGTTACCTCAAACACGTCCCACAACTCCTTGTCCTCCTTTCTGACAGAAATCAGCATGTTTCTGGCATTAAGAGGATGATTTCCGTAATAAAAGGACGCTAACCTAAATGTTATTACAAAACATCGCTCAAATCTCAAGGTCTGGACCCACATTCAAAACGTCTTCCTCCCAGAGCCAATGTCCAGTTTTCGCTCGGGAAGTGGCGTCTTATTACACGCTGTGACATTTTAATGAAAGTTTTGTCACATTCCCAGAAAGATACCCTCCCTCTGCCCAAGAGTAAGTTGGGTAGGGCTCTTACAATAATTTTCCTGTTCCATTTTTTTCCATCGATTCGAGCGTGTTGGGTCCGTCGGAAAATTCAGTCCCAGCTGGACACCTCCCTAGCTCGGGAAGAAAGAGCAGAAGTGTGTCTCGTTTTCTATTTCCGGCCTATTGAGCAATTATGGTGTCGTCGTCGTCGTTGTTGTTTTGCGTGAGCAGCTCCTGTTACTTCCGGCTGAAATTAACGAGCCAAACAACTGCCAGATCGGATGAAAATCAGCAAGCCTCCCCCCACTTTAGTTTCACCTACATTGTTGTTGATTTCTTTCCCCCCACCCCGTACGATGAATGATTTGTCCTTGCCGCCGTTTGTCAATGACGAATTTGAACCCTCGGACGTCCGGAAAATGTCCAAGTGGGATGGATAATTTCGTATTTGCATACATACGACGACGAGTGTCACTTGGCAACGACCAAATGCAAACTCAACAGCAACAACACCATCATCAAGCTTGTTTTGGTTAGGAAAATTTGAGCTGTTTTTGGTTCTGATCGAGCTGAAATGTGCCTAGCCAGATGCCTGATGCCCATCCATCCATCCATCCATCTATCCAACAGACAGACCATTCATAGATTTATGGTCCAACGTGATGCTGCTGCAGCCCTCCCTAAAATGAGCTCTCCGGTGGTGCGTGATTGGAAAATTGATTCGGGAAATTCGAAGCGTGCGGATAATTTGTAGCATGGTCTCTCGAAAACCCCCTTGTGTATGCAGATGTGTTTTGATTCTGGCCATGCATTCACCCACGCACGCACGCACGCACGCACGATTGACAGATTACAGCAGCCTGGACCTGTCAGAATGATGATAATGATGAGCTCTGATGACAACCTGATAGCTTGGGGGCTTCGAATCGTTGTTGTTAGACTGCAGATGCTGGAAAATGGGCAAATTTAGATGTTTGGTTATCTCTGGGCTTACCAAAACAGGACCAATTGGAGATTATGTTTTCCAACTGAAATGTTCCAACAACACATTAGTTTGAACTTACACCGCATTTTGCTTGAACAAAAATCTATACTTTACATGGCGACCGTAAAATTGATTTGATGATACCTTCATTCTCTTTCATCGTTCTCCTGTACAGAATGAGAAGCTTCAACCGTTACTGTGCTACACCTTCGGGTAAAAGTGGCAAAACTCCCAAGACAAATTGACACAATAATAAAATTTCCCGGTCGTCTATTTTCGAAGACTTCCCCCTGTATCGCCCCCGTGATTTTTCACGTGCCAAAGAGGAAGCAGCAGCAGAAAAAACCACAACGGTGCGCGGCTTGCTCTCAAAAGTAGCGAATTTCCGCCCTGGAGAGGTATCCCTGGAACCATCATCTCGGGAAATGAAGTTCCGGGAATGCAAATAATTGAATCCTGGCCTTCCTCAACGTCTCGTTGTCGTCGTTGGCTTCGTTGGCAAAAGTCTGCGAAAATGTCGGGAAGCAGCAGCCACGAAGCAATTTACCTCCCGTGATTCCCGGTGCTGCGGTTGATTGCCATATTGAATTTTTCCAACGCTTTATTACACTTAGTATGTTTCATGTTACGAATGCGAGAGTTTCATGCGTTTTCGCTGGTTCTCGGTCACAAAGCTAGGAGCGTTTCAAAAAGCCTTTCATCCTGGTTTCGAGAAAATAGGGTGAAGCCGAAAAAAGATTTTTTTTAAGTTTTAAAAAATTTAAATTTAAATTAATATTAAAAAAAATACACTTCATCAAGACTCATGGCTATTAATTTTTCCTTAATGAATTTGGTTCTAATTTACAGTTTGCAGTATAAGTGAGTGGTTCGGTTAAACCTTAGAATGGCTTTAGTTTAGAGACTTTTGTGACGGACTCCATCTCAACGTCGAACTTTTGTTCCGACCACGTTTATCTTTTCCATGGCGACCTTCGAAAATTCGGTAGATGGGGTTGACCGCAGCCGCATGTCAGTTTTAATGAAACCCATTTACACAAAATCCCGACATAAAACCCCTCATTCGCTTTTTTTTCTAAATAATAAGCTAACTTTTCTATAACGGGTAATTATTATCGTTAAACTTAATGCAGGCTTAAAAATTAAAACGACATTCTTCAACGAAATTTTCAAAAAAAGAAGATTACCAAAGCTTCTGCATGAGAAAAAAAAACTTAAATAACCATCATAAAAGTCATGAAAAAAATGAAATGAAAAATAGACAAAAAATAATGCTTATGCTTATGCTTATGCTTATGATACATACACAGCCAGATCTTGTCAGCATCCCGGTGAGTAGTAAAAGTACATTTACTACCCATCTTTACTCGGCCGGGCCCACTGTGCAGTATAAGACGCAGAGACAACTGGATCACAGGGAGGAAGAAACGTGGACAACAGTACCATACGTTTCCATAATTAGATTTTTTTTTTTACGTTGGGAGCTTATTTGCTAAAAGAAGTTAGCTCCTGGATTCCGGTCCTTGGTTATTCCTCCTCAAATGGATGGAAATAAGGTTATTTCACACAGAAATTCAACATTTTTGGCGGAATTTGATTTTTTATCTGTTTGTTTCAAAAGCTTAAACTTATTAAAGTTATGATGTAAAATTTTGAATTTCTTTGTACCTTATCTCTGGTCATTGACCTTGGATATAGCGCCTTTGCTCGCTCTTGAAAAGAAACATTGATAAAACAGAAAAAAAAGTTATTAAAATCTCCATAAAATCCTTTGAAAAAAAAGTGATCTTTTCAAAACATTTTATGAATTTGAAAAAAACATTATTCTCGTATACATACCTTTTGTTGAATAAATTTACTTTTTACTCCTTAGAAACCAGTTTTGACATTAATTAAACTAACTAAGATGAAACAAATTATCGGATTCAATTGCCTTACCAAAAAAATTGAATAAATTGTTAAGCAAGCATTTAATTTCGAAAATTTCATATCCTTCCCTTTTTGAAATGAAAAATAGACAAAAAATAAGATAAAAAAATCCCAACTCACAACAATTAGGCCGAATTTGGGTAACGAGGAAGAAAAACATAGATGCACATTTTTATGTCATTGCTATCATTTTTGTTGATAAGAATTATGTTATTTTTTATCAGCTTAACAGCTTTATAAAATTTGAAAAGCTTAAAATTTGAACGAATAAGAATCATTCCACACGAAAAACACACGACGTATTACCCCGAGCAGAATTTGATGCCTTAACCGCTAGCACATTTCGACCAAAGTAAAGTGTCAACACCATACTGATAGCATCTTTTGGTGCTAAATATTTTAGCAAAACTAGGCATCATTGAGGTTTTAAAAATTTAAACGTGATAACACAAAGAGACCTATTTGAAGTGTAAACAGCAAACTGATACTATCATTTGGTGTTCATTTTATGATAGCAAAATGCACATCGTTAAGGTTTCGTTGGTTTTATATGTAACAAAGTTAGCCAATAATCAGAAGTTGGGAGCCTCATGATAGTATTAATAAGCACAGAATTTTCACCAATAGCAACATGAGGCATCATTTGAGTGTCTTTACATTTTAAAATATTATCTTAATAAGGACGGAACAAATGCCAAATCCTTCTTTTGTCACTCGGAGTTGGAACATCGCTGGGGGGGCAATAAAAAATAATGCGAAATACAAAGAAATTGGAATAAATTGCACGGAAGCTTGTATGCACAAAAATGCATACTATATCGTTGCACAAAACTTGTAAATCAAGTAATTTTTTACCAAATAATTCAATCAAATCAAGAAATCAAAAGGTGAAATAACATCCATCTTCTTGAATTTGTTTTTTGGTCTTTTAATCTTTCAGATATTGAAATTTTTAATCGAAATTTACATAGATTACTTCAACTTTATTTATTTCCCCCTTCGGGTTTTTTTTAAATTTCGAAGGGGGGGGGGGTGTGACAAAAGAAGAAATTGATATTTGTTCCAGCCTAATACAAAAATGAAAGCGTCATTTCGTAGAATTTCAAATATTCTTTTCCAAACGTTTTACCAAATTTTGTATTAAAGCACAATTTCACGAACCAACTATGTTATTATTTAATTATGACAAATTATTATTTTTTCAATCCAAAAACAATCGGATGTATACCAAAATCGGATGTCTGCAAAAGCGTTTAATTTTTTGTTCTATTTCTTTTATAATGATGTACAAAATTGTCAGTCACTTAAATATGCGTTAAATAATTGAAGTTATTCTGGAATCGATTTGGGTAAAAGGTGAAGACTCTTTATCGTTGATTCGAATAAAAAAACTGGCTTTAAAGTTTGACAGTTTCAAAAGCTCCCAGCCAAAATATTATTTTGTTTTCTTTATATTTTAAATATTCTTGTACAATCCAATTGTAGGGCAACGAACAGATTTGGCGCACAAGACCTTTTCAAAAATCGATTTTTACAAAAAAAAAATAAATTGAGAAAAATATTTAGTGTATTAAGTTAACTTCTGGTTTTAAGAATTTTAAATTTTTTTAAATGTTGTTTGAAAAATTATTTTATGCCTGTTGAATAGTCAACAATGGATAAAACTTCCTATAATGGTATTCACGGTCGATGGTATTGATGGCTGGTTGGCCTCAGCCATAATCTCGAAACTTGATTTGGATTTGGCCTCATTATAGTTGCTAGGTTGTTATGACAAAAAATGCATATATGCTCGCTTTTTATTTCTCAAGTATTTTAACTCAATTTTGAACTATCAACATTTCCTAGACATTACAACTTTGTAGATTTTAAAAAAGCCTTGCGTATGCAAAAACTTCATATCAGCAGATAAAGAAAATGTAAAATTTCTAAGCATGATATCGTTGGAAATTTTGGGTGTTGAAGCAGAAGTAAGCGCTAGAAATGCTTAAACGTTTAATATTACGGTTGAATCACTACAAAATTTAAGAAACATGTGTATATTTCAAATTAATTGCTGCAGGTTGTTTTCAAACAAGTAACAACTACAAATCTAAACAAAATGAATGCGGACTTGAGGAATGAAGTAAGTACTAAACATTGTAAATATGCTTTGACTTATGATTTTCAGATGAGATTTTAATAAATCAATGCAAATATGGTTGAATTATTTGACATGACCCCACTGGGTAACATTCGAAATTGAAACATTGAAAACTCAACCGGTTTCTCGAAGGGGCGAAAACAGCAACTTTGTTCTAGGAAAATTGCATTTTCGATAAGTCCGATTATAATCGGCTGTTTAAAAATCCTGTGTTAAGTAGTTGAACTTTAAACTCAGTTTGATATTGTCATTGATTTTATGTTTTTCAATTCATCGAAATGGAAATGTCAGTAATCAAAAAAAGGTTTTTTACATCATGTTTTGCATTGCAACTTTTATTTCACATCATACTGCACCATGTTTGAAAAAAGAAACGCTGTCCTTTCCCGAAATAAACAAGCCATATAACTGATATCGCTGATCCAACCATGCATGGGTACAGTGATTACAAACAACGATGCGTCAACAAAATTTTATATCAGCTGCAATATGGCGAGAAAATGTTGTGCCGCCGACCGTGGCCTAGAGGATAGCGTATCAGTCTTCTAAGCCAGAGGTCATGAGATCGAGTTTCGTTCACGGCATACATAGTACTCTTTCTGTGGGCTGTTGGTGTAAGCATTAGTAAGATGCTAGCCATTATATCCTTGAAAGATGTACGCTTTAGTCTTAAGTAGAATTTAAATCTCTTCAAAGAAACATCAGGTTCCACTGAGATCCTATATGTGTGTGTTCGTTTTTTTTTTTTAAAAAAGCTTCCGTACAAATTCGTTGCAACCAAGGTTTTTAGAAACACAAGGTTTTCCAACTTTCACAGTAAGAAGGCGAGGAGTGCGCGGGTCGCTCGATGAGTTTGTTTACAAACATAAGTTCATTTGCTCAGCTGATGAATGAGTTCCGCAGTTGCAAAATCAAAATGGCTAAAATGGTTGAATCGGGAATTTGACGTACGGTAAAACCTCCTATTATATACACACACCTAAGTTGCAACATTGGATGTGAAATATGTATTGTTCTATTGATTTTGACGGTTAAATAGAACGGATGTTGATTGCGGTCCTGAACTGGATCCTCCGTTTGATGTTACAGTTCTTACTACTGATGGAAATCCTCTACGGAGTGTTGTAATCGAGTATCGCGACGATGTTACGACCAAAAGATTGGGTAATAAGAGCTCCATATCTCACCGACTTTTTTTTCTGCCAGGATGTTGATTTCCAAAAATAATCTATCGGAGCTGGAGCTGGAGGTATTGAAACGGCCTAAACTTGACAGTTAACGATACATTGTAGTACCACAAAAAATTGTAGAAACGTCAAATTCGGTATTGGGAAGAAGTTTATAAAAAAGATAGATAAAGATCAAGAATTCGTGTTCACGTTTTCAAGGAGGTTTATGAAAATTATAACGTAAATGTATTTATAATAGTGCTATTTATACCTTCCCTACATAAAAAGTGTCTCGATCGACACTTAAAAGATCGACATTTGTTATTCGGTAGGTGAGTTCATTATTTATTATAATGCGCAAACTAGAGATTACCGAATATTGACCTTTTCAACCATTCGGCAAACCAAAGGTCGAATATTTTGTCGAGTTTTAAATAAAAATACAAAAGCAATCATTTCGTTTTCCTTCTTTTTTATCCCATATAATGACCCTCATGTTTTGAGTGGATTATTTTCAACAAGGAAGGACATCAGATGACTTGCCGCTCCCAGGGCGTTTATTACCAAAGATATTGGGTTCCTGTGAAATCTGGGACAAAACACGTCCAAGCAATTTGAAATAGCTTGTGTATGAAGACTTCGAACAATTTTCAATGAAAAAAAATTGTTTTCCTCTTTTATCTATGCTTCTGCTCTTCAAAATCACTTAATTGTAGGACTTTGTGCTTTGAAATGCTAAGACCAACATATTCTACGAAAAAATAATAGTACTGCATCAATTACCATTTCTAAAGTAGTGTCATTGGCTCCAGAAGCAATCTAATTACATTAAAAATATAGAGAAGGCTTTGTGGTGATCATTACATGATATTTTGAATTTAAGTTTATTTTTTATTTAGCACTAGCTGACCCTTTCACCCTACACCTTTCGAAAAATAAATGAAATTTTTAAATATTATTAAAATTTTGATTGTTTTATGAGCATTATTTTAAATCAAATTACACTATAAATTTAAAGACACCGCTATAGAATGATTAATGCAGCGGAGTTTTAAATTGCAATCCAAAGATGACTTAAACTTATTTTCTGAAACTTGATATCTTAATTTGTTTTCAAGATTTGAAATTTTCAATCTGTTTCTATAAGTTTTATAAGTTCTTTAATTAATTAGTTGATGTAAATTCTTCACCCTCTCCTCCTTCCTATGCGGGAAGGGCTCACAAACTATACCATAGAAAAATTTAGAGTATCTGAAAAATGGCACTTGCCTGTCACATTTGGCTCCATTTGTTTGATAAGAGTTTTCAAGTTACGTCAAATAAAATATGAATAAACCCTGCCTTTTTCGAGACTCCACTCTGAAAAAGGAGGGTCTCAAATTATTCATACGCAAAGAAACTTTCTTATAGAATATGGTCCCATTTTATGATATGTTCTTAATTTATGCCAAAAAGTACTGGTTAGGGATCCCTTTCTTTTCCATTCCCCACTGCTGGAATGAAGTCTCTTATAATAATACCCATTATTTCGTACCCAGAAACTCGTATCAGACTTGATTCCATTGGTTGATAAGTTTTAAGCTATACAACAAAATTTTTATGGAACCCGATCCTTTTCTACCCTCTACACAATGTAAGGCGTAAGGATCCATAACAATCGTAGAAATATATCTCGTACTACAATACCTTTCCATATCTTACTTGATTCCATTTGCTGGCTTTCTCAACATAAATTTAGAACTTATGCAAAAAAAATTGTATTAGGCCATCGTCCCCTCTTTCTATGTTTCCGCTCATTGGAAGAAGGGTGATGTCTCAATTAATCAAAAAACCATATCAAAATAATTTTCAATGTCAAACTTTGTCCATTTTTTAACAAAATTCTCGGGTTATGCAAAAAAATGGTATAGAAGCCCTCCTCCTCCTTTCCTATATCGTCAATCTTATGCTCCTACTGCAATAAAGGAATGGTCTCAAATAATTATTGAAATTTTTCTTGTATTGAATTACCATCCCATGCTAAATTTGGTTGCATTTGCCTGGTTAGCTGGTTAGTCGAGTATTGTAATAACCTGTTAGAGGGTCCGTTCTATCTCTCCAGTGGATGGAGAGATGAGTACTCAATATTAGTAAAAATATTACTTGTACTCAAATACCCTTTGGTGCCAAATTTGGTTTTATTTGCTCAAATAATTCTCAAGTTGTCCTAAATTTGTATGTGTGCCCCCATTCTTCATTTTTATCTCCCCGCTGAAAGAAAGGGGGAACCTCAATTTCCTACACAATCATTTCTCGCATTCAAATATGCCGAGTTCTCGAGTTGTATATAAAAAATATATTGAAGCTCCTCCCTCGCTTCCATCCTCCCCACTGGAAGAAGGGAGGTGTCTCAAATAACCAAAGAAACATTTCTCGTATTGAAAAACCCTTGCATGCCAAATTTGGTTCTTTTTGCTTAATTAGTTCTCAAGTTATAAAAAAAATTGTAAGAGAGCCCCCTTTCTCCCTTTCAATCTCCTCACTGAAGAAAAGGAGAGGTACCAAACCATCATAGAAACATTTTTCGTGCCGAAATACACTCCCTTTCCAAATTTGGTTCCATTTGTATGAACAGTTCTCGAATTATAAAGACCTACCCCTTCGAGGAAGAGGGCCAACGCTAAAATTGGATGAGGAAACAAATTGTGTTATTCTTATCTTAGCGTTGTCTGCATGAAGGCGTGAGCGGAAAGAAGGCTATTTCAATACTATGCACTATTTTCAAACTTTTAATTCTGAATGTTCAATGAAATTGTAATTTAACAAGTATTGTAAAAAAAGTTTACGGGTTCACAGACATTTCGATTGCCTTTTGTTATTTATGATTTTTGACTACAATGTCGGGTTGATAAGCAATATTTTTCAATGCAATTTTCTCATGACCTCGCTGTCTCTGATCGACAATATCCTCATTGAGACAATCCAATTTAGGGAAAGAAATGAGGAAAAAGAGTGGAGATGCTTTGAAAAGACTTGATTTTCACGCACTATTTTAATTTGTTTCGTCGCTCAGTAGAATGTTTCAGTTTCTAACTTTTGGATGATGAGAAGTGCTGAAAATGAAAAGGACTTTTTTGTCCCGGAAAAAGAATCCAACTACCTCGGTGTTCCAATAAGGATTCTATTCTTTTTGATAAAGCTGAAAGCTACATAATGCCTCTTTTTTTTAATATAATTTGAAAGCACAATTTTGGCTGTGATTTATACCGTAAAACGGCATAAGATCAATCGCTTTGTTTTCAATATTTTCCATTATTTTTTCTGTTAAGGGGAATGTGACATGTTTCATATTTTTAAAACCAGTACTGGACTTCTATGAACGTAAAACATGGTTGCAAAAATTCATTAGACTACTTTGAATTTGATTTAAAAATCGTCTTCGTCTTTGTTAAGAATTTGATGCTTTGAGTTAACATTGATCAGTCTCTATTTTGACGGTTTTAACGAGTTTTCCTGATCATAAAGGATACAAAAAACCTTCGTAATATTTATCAATGCTAGTAATTAATAAACTAAGGCAGTTCGTGAATTAAGGCCGAACAACAATTAAAATTGAAAGATGTACAATGATGCTGCATAAATTAAAGTGTTAAATTTTTTAACATTTCTTATACAATTTTAACTACATAAAAATGCAATTTGGCCTTCATTCAATTCCATAGGCCCACGCACTATTCCCTTTTATTTTTTCCTATAAACTTTACCGTATGATAGGGTTTCTAGCCTTTTTTCCTAGACCAGCTTACTCTTGGAAAACGTCCCTTTTTTTAATTTAAAAAATTTACCTCAAAATACAAAGAAAACTATACCACAACTATATATTAACTAGGGAAAAAAGTTGACCTGTCACATAAATCAACCTGCTACTTCTAAACGTTTTGATTTCATCAGGAAGGGTGTTAGTTTGCGAGCTTTCGAAAAATTAATTAGTTAAAGATTTTGAAATAACATTTTTACCTACATTTGAAATTATCAAAAACAAACCAAATTTTTTCCCTATTTAAAATTCAACATGTAGGTTTTTAAACGGAGAAAACAGTTTAAAGATATTTTAATTTTTAAACTGCGACCCAGAGATGGGTCTTGACTCAAACATTTAGTCAGCGAAACTTTTTTTGTAGAGAAATGAATCCAACTTAGATGAATCCAACTTAGAATCCTCACATCAATGCCAATTTTTTTTCTATAGATAAAAATTTCAAGTGTCGGAGATATTATTTTAATGATTATTTCAGCAGCTGAATTCCGAACTTGGATTACCTATTTATTTTTTTTTATTGTTTCTTGAATGTTCTACAAATTTACAGTTCGTGTCTCACTGCCTATCAAATTTATATCAATCATTTAAGTTCTATACTAAAGAATAGTCTCATTACAAAAAAAACCTAGTATGTAAAATACTAACATCATATTTTGCGCTTCTTAAGAATTTTACGATTTACTCATCCATCATCATTAACAACGCCGTTCAAAGACATTATTATAGTTTTATAATGATTTAGGTTTTTCAGATGGACTCGGCTAGCAAAACAGAACACAACAGAAAGCATATTTTAGAACGCCCTCTACAATTGTACATTAAAAAAAAATACGAACAATCTCTACATACAATATTTCGAATTATTCAATTCTGCAAAAGTGTTACAATTAATATAAATGTTTTTAATCTTTCAGATATTCCAACCGGTATTCAGTTTTTAACACCAATTATTTGAATTATCATTTAAACCGTAACATTCATATTCATCATAAATAATATATATATTCATTATTGAGCTAAACCATATACTAAATACACGTTGATCTTTTGTTGGACGTGTTAGGGTGCTAGATTTATAGAATTAGGAAATTATATATTTTAGTAGCTGAACATATCAACAATAAAAGATCGAAAGTCTAATCATAATTACATGACCCATGACACCACCAGCACCCGCAATTGAGCAGTTTCAATCAGATTGATTGATATTGATTCTTTTGCATAACATACCTGCCAGCTCAGGGGGTCGTTGGTTGGATCACACACACACACACACACACACACACACACACACACACACACACACACACACACACACACACACACACATATTGATGTTAATGGGAAAAAAAGAAAATAAAATTATCACTAATCCATGTTCAGTTCATCCAAAAAATCACATATCTAATGTATTACAGGCTTGTGCCACTGTTAGATAGTGAAACGACAAAAATTGTCTTCACTCTTCTGTGCCGTATCCTTTTAAAAATAAGAATAAAATTTCTCCTTTTGTTTCATTATTTGATTTGTATTCATTATTTTATATTTATAAACAACATTCTATTTTATCATATTGCTATACTACTAAATATTTCCGAAATCATATTATTCCTTAAATTTCTAGATACCAATAATTTCAGAAGTAATGCATCTGGGGATAATCCAAAGAAATTAGTGCAAGCGGCACGGGTAGCCGGCCATTGTAGGTTTCTGAGGGTTGGATGCCTTCCTTCGACGAACCATCGGACCGTGGAAGCCCTAGAAGAAATTCGAAGGCCAAGCCACACAGCCATAGGCAGGACCTTGCTACCGATGGGGGAACCATACATACATACATACATACAAATGAATCCAACTTAGATGAAATTTCAGGGACTAGATAAGGGAAAATTGATGTTGAAAAACATGCGAAAAAAAATTCGCCTTGTCTCCCGGTGAGACTTGAACCCACATCTTGCGCCTCTCCGGGGCCCATGTATTAACATTCTACTACAGGAGACCAACCTGGCGTCTCCTGTAGTAGAATGTTAATACATGGGCCCCGGAGAGGCGCAAGATGTGGGTTCAAGTCTCACCGGGAGACAAGGCGAATTTTTTTTCGCATGTTTTTCAACATCAATTTTCCCTTATCTAGTCCCTGAAATTTCATCTAAGTTGGATTCATTTCCCTACAGATATTTTAATTTTAAACTAAGTCATTGATGATTATGTGAAAAAATTTCATGTTACTCCGGTGATCAATGTTACCCTGTTTTGCGGTACCTAAAAGTGGCATCATTATGCCTCAATTCTAGTTTTGAAATGTTGGCTAAATAAGGCATCATTAAGGTTTCAGTAAATAGTGGATAGCACAGGTCTGCTAAATTTTGGTTTCATTCATCATGAGTTGCATCATTATGCCCTCAACTCATTGTGAAACGTGGTATCCGTAAATGGAAAGTGAGACCCAAATTTTGGCATCGTACTAGCTTTATTCGGACAAAATGATACTTCATTTAAAAAAAGAGTTTTCCGTTAGGTGTGGGGTCATGTAGTACGTCGTGTGGTATTTGTGTGATTTAAAGTTCTTACGTTGCACAGTGGGGATTTTTGATCAAAAAAAGGTACCTATTTCTGTGACGATCGCCTAAACTGTTCTAAATTTTGGAAAACTATTATTTCTTATGCAAAAGAACACGAGAAATCGAATGGTCTACACCGCTTTCTGATAAAATGACTCTTAACGTCTCATTTTGCCAGATTTCCCCTATTTTTTTGGGTGCAAAGTTATAATTCCGATTGTAGCCATCTACCTTGAAACCAAAAAGTCATACAAACCATACTTATTTATGTAAAAATGTCAGCTGAATCGATTGGAGTACTCCACTTTTTGTTTTTACTACGACAAGTGGCTCATTTTGCCTCTTTTCCCCTAAATTTATGAATTTTTTCAAAAAAATGCCGTCAAACAAAGTGTAATCCAACAGTTTTCCATCATGAATGATCATTTTTGGTAGATTTATTCATATTCTAGCTTATCGCGTCACTTTTTTGTACTAGAATGAATATAAATGGCTAAATATCCCCAACCTCCCCTACACAGCAAAAAATAATGTAACGATGGCGGATGTAATTTGAGGAGATGTTAGACGTTCTATGTATTATTTGTTATATTCGTTGTTATATTACATCAAACCGATGTACACACTGCGAACATGTCGTTTAATGTAATATCACAACCTATTCTGTAGTATTACATCAAGTAGCCAATGTTTATCTAAATTGACGTTTTGAAATTTCTCGCATTAAAAAGTTGAGGACCGATTATAAACTTTGAGGATGTGTGTTTTGCCGGTAAGTGCTATCAATGTTAATAAAAAGTCTAAGCAAATCATCGCTCTAAGTTTTTTTCAATTCTTTTTCGTTTTAAGGTCCATTTACTTCGAGACGTCTGAATGAACAAGTATTAACGGATTTCAAAACAACCGGAAGGTTAGTATGTTGTTCAAAAATTTGCAAGCCCTCAATTGTTTTTTCAAATATTTATTTTAGAAAGTCTTGTGAACATGCAGTGGACATTCCAAGGACAAATCTGGAGGGTATGGAACCTGAACAATAAGTGGTTCTGGATTGGAACTGATGCATTAAACATTCCATTGTGAAATCGGGGATCGAAAATTCGTGAAATCTGTGATCGGAAAGCTGTTTTCAGAATGCAAATAATACTTCACACCAACTTGACTCCAATATGTCCAGCGGAACGGGCCGGTTTTGTGAGTGAAATCATTTTTCCACTGAAGGGAGAAAACAGTCTTCTCGAATAATAAATAAAAAAGAATCACGCTTTAAACCATTTTGCTTTTTTATTGTGATTGGAATTTCTCATCTTATTCAATATTTGAAATCTGAGGCGTAAGGTGAACCCATGCTCCCTGTTACGAATAAAATCGGAAGTTATTATTGAATTGTCAGGAAGATTCTAAAATATTGAAATTAATGACGGCTTGCCATATCATTAGAAGCAGAAGCTCTACAATTTGCGTGCTTGAATTCGTCTACTGTGATACAAATACAAAGTGTAATATTTTTACATCAAATGTATGTAGCTGGGTACATCAACAGAATGTAATATTAGATGCCTTTTGAAACTCAAACTATGTGCATGATTTTGATGTAATATCACCAAATTTTTTTGCTGTGTAGCTTTTTTAAATTTATGCATACATTTCACTGTAACAATCGAGCGATTCACATACCAAATGCAAAAACCAAGTGATTTAGTTCAAAATTTGTCGCTGAATCGAGTGGTGTACACCGCTTAGTGCTCAGCTTACGAGAATGGCCGCAATCACCCCGATTTCCCCTAAAATCGAGCGATATGTGGAAAAAAAAACATTATAACAAATGACAATGTATCATAAAATGCACAAAAATGATTGAAACAGGTGTAAAACTTATTGCTGAATCGAATGACGTACTCCGCTTAGCGTTCAGTTGACGAGAAGAGCCTCAATCACCCCGATTTCCCCTAAATTCATTAAATTTCTTTGAAAAATACATTGTTACAAACGAGAATTTAATTTAACAGATACAAAAAACATTGAATCGGGTGTAAAACTTATTGCTGAATCAAATGATGTACACCGCTAAGCGTGAAGTTGACGAGAAGAGTCACAACCACCCCAATTTCCCCTAAATTCATATAATTTCTTCGAGAAAAATTTCAAATTTAGGGGAAAAGGGGGTGATCCAGGCTTTTTTCTTCATCTTAACGTTCAGCAGTGTACATCTTTCTGTTCAACAATAAGTTTTCCAAATGGTTCAGTTGTTCCTGTGCACTTTCTGATACATTCTCGAAAGTTACAAGATTTTTTTTTTAAGTTGCAAGTATTTAGGGGAAATTGAGTCAAATAGGACTTTATTCATCAACAGAACTTAAGCGGTGTCCATTATTTTATTCAACAGTTAGTTTCACATATGATTTAATATTTTTGTACCTTTTTCGATGCTTTCTCATTTGTTACTACGATTTTTTGGTTCATATTGTATGAGTTTATGAATAAATTTAAGATAATTTGGGGAAAATGAAACTGTTCTTGTCAACTCAATGCTAAGCGGTGTTTTTCATTCGATTCAGTGATAAGTTATCCACCCGATTCAATGTTTTTCTCATATGTTCATTTGCATTTTCGTTTGTTACAATGTTTTTTCCAAGAAACTGCATAAATTTAGGGGAAATTGGGGTATTTATGACTTTCTCGTCAACTTCACGCTTAGCGGTGTACATCATTCGATTCAGCAATAAGTTTTACACCCGATTCAATGTTTTTTGTATCTGTTTAATTAAATTCTCGTTTGTAACAATGTATTTTTCAAAGAAATTTAATGAATTTAGGGGAAATCGGGGTGATTGAGGCTCTTCTCGTCAACTGAACGCTAAGCGGAGTACATCATTCGATTCAGCAATAAGTTTTACACCTGTTTCAATCATTTTTGTGCATTTTATGATACATTGTCATTTGTTATAATGTTTTTTTTTCCACATATCGCTCGATTTTAGGGGAAATCGGGGTGATTGCGGCCATTCTCGTAAGCTGAGCACTAAGCGGTGTACACCACTCGATTCAGCGACAAATTTTGAACTAAATCACTTGGTTTTTGCATTTGGTATGTGCATCGCTCGATTGTTACAGGGAAATTTGTGCATAAATTTAAAAAAGCTAGGGGAGGTTGGGGATATTTAGTCATTTATATACATTCTAGTACAAAAAAGAGACGCGATTAGCTAGAATATGAATAAATCTACCAAAAATGATCATTTATGATGAAAAACTGTTGGATTACACTTTGTTTGACTGCATTTCTTTGAAAAAATTCTTAAATTTAGGGCAAAAGAGGCAAAATGAGCCGCTTGTCATAGTAAAAACAAAAAGTGGAGTACACCAATCGATTCAGCTGACATTTTTACATAAATAAGTATGGTTTGTATGACTTTTTGGTTGCAAGGTAGATGGCTACAATCGGAATTATAACTTTACACCCAAAAAAATAGGGGAAATCTGGCAAAATGAGACGTTAAGAGTCATTTTATCAGAAAGCGGTGTAGACCATTCGATTCCTTGTGTTTTTTTACATAAAGAATGGTTGTTTTTTCAAGCAAGGCGTTCTTGCCTGAATTGGGTACCCTTTTTGACTCGAAAATCCCCACTGTGCGTTGGCACAACTCACTAAAATTAGTGCTAGATTAGTTTGTTTTTAATGGTATGTTTAAAATGAAAGACGAAATCAATGAAAAAATTCGATGGAGGGCAAAATTCTGTGAACCATTATTTCTCTTTTCAATATCAATATCACGCAAAACCTACTGAAGCAGCCTCAAGTAGATTTTATTAATACCTGTCTATCAAAAGCTCATTAGAAATCATTCCGAAAAGCAGCAAAAGGAATAAATTTCATCCTAGCTAGCTAGAAAGGAGCGGAAAAATGGACAAGAAACAAAAACCCACTGCCAGAAGTTCTCCTCGAAAGTTCACCGCTCCGAGTTTGTGAGTGTGGCCCTGACATTTATGCTTCTCATTTGTCATATCCGACTGACGACGGCTATCGGTCAAGCAAATCTAAGCCCGCTGGATAAAGAATTTATTATGGGGCTGATCCCTGACACATCTGATAAAAGGGGTCGAATAATTGAATTGTTAATCGAAAAGTTTGTCTTTATTAAGGGTAATCAATTTCGAGAATAAAATTTTGTTTCGTGGGAAGTTGGATGTCTTGTACCTTTTACAATGTTCTGGACATTTCTTATTCCCCCTCCAAAAGTAGATAGCCTCTTGAAATTTATTTTAAGAAGAAGACGAAAATCCTTAGCCACATTTGTTGTCCAGTAAACTACAAATAGCGCAATGATTTTCGACCACAAAACTTAGTAAAAGGAAAAGCAAAACATCGTTACGCAACAGCCAGACTTATCAAAATCTCACGTTCGCCGACCATTTTTTATGACCCAAGAAGGGAGGAAATGGAAGCCACCCTTAAAGCAGGGGTTCTATAAGGACAACACAGGTCAAAACTGACCACCCCCTGACGAGGCCCGCGAGCAACAAACCAAACAAGCTGATAAAGTTGCACTTATTTTGATCCTAATTGAATCTTGTGCGAGCCGCTACTTTATGGGTCTCACTTTGTCCACGGATAATCCCCGGGACCCATCATGACTTTTCTCGGAAGGGAAAGGCAGTTTTTCGGAAAGCTTTCGACCACAGACCGGATTGAAGGTGGAAGAAAATCAATTATTTTCACCAGCTTGCGGGTAACTTTTCGAGGGGGCGGTCAAGCTGAGTTGTTTCTCACGTTCGCTTATACACTTTATTTCAGTAGCAAAGTTCATCGTTCACCCGACCGGAAGCGTGAGAAATCGGTCCAGGGCCACCTGGAAAGCACCGGAGTCAGATGCGTGTGGTACAGGACAAAGGTCGGTAAACGGAAATAACATTTCAAAAATTAGGAAAGTTTTTAAGAGCTACATATATAAATTTCGTTGGAAGAACAGGTTATTATGCAACTAAAATAAGTTTTGATATTCTGATATTTTAGTGCGAAGTTGTAAAATAGTTATTTTGAGTAGATTTTTTAGCAAGAGTCGTAACTAAGTCTATACGACGAGACTCGCCCAACCCCTTTTTTATTCATCTTTTAGACTATATAGACTATTTAGACTACTATATTGACGATGATACGGTCAAAATTTGGTGTGTGTGTGTGTGTGTGTGTGTGTGTGTGTGTGTGTGTGTGTGTGTGTGTGTGTGTGTGTGTGTGTGTGTGTGTGTGTGTGTGTGTGTGTGTGTGTGTGTGTGTGTGTGTGTGTGTGTGTGTGTGTGTGTGTGTGTGTGTGTGTGTGTGTGTGTGTGTGTGTGTGTGTGTGTGTGTGTGTGTGTGTGTGTGTGTGTGTGTGTGTGTGTGTGTGTGTGTGTGTGTGTGTGTGTGTGTGTGTGTGTGTGTGTGTGTGTGTGTGTGTGTGTGTGTGTGTGTGTGTGTGTGTGTGTGTGTGTGTGCAGCGTATCAAAATTTTGCTCGCGCATCGCGAAAATCCGAGCTAGTCGCATACAAAGCTGACAAAATCGCTAAAAGTTGCCAAATCAACCGTTACAAATGTAATTAAAGTGTTTGGGGAACATTTGTCGACAGCCAGGAAGTCTGGATCGGGGAGAAATCGAAAACCGGAAGCCGCTGAGACGACAAAAAGAGTTGCTGGTAGCTGGATGTACCGTCTACAACCATGCATAGAGCCAAAAAACGAGCCGGACTATCGACTTACAAGAAGGTAGTGACTCCAAATCGCGATGATAAACAAAATACGACGGCCAAAGCGCGATCCCGGAGGCTGTACACGACGATACTGACGAAGTTTGACTGCGTGGTAATGGACGACGAAACCTACGTCAAAGCCGACTACAAGCAGCTTCCGGGACAGGAGTTTTATACGGCAAATGGAAGGGGAAAGGTAGCAGATATTTACAAGCACATGAAACTGTCAATGTTCGCGAAGATATATCTGGTTTGGCAAGCTATCTGTACCTGTGGCTTGAAAAGCAGCATTTTCATAGCTTCCGAGACTGTCAACCAAGAAATTTACGTGAAAGAGTGTTTGAATAAACGTCTGCTGCCTTTCCTGAAGAAACACGGTTGTTCCGTACTGTTTTGGCCGGATTTGGCATCTTGCCATTACGGTAAAAAGGCCATGGAGTGGTACGCCGCCAACAACGTGCAAGTTGTTACCAAGGACAAGAACCCTCCCAACACGTCAGAGCTCCGCCCAATTGTGAAATACTGGGCTATTGTCAAGCGGAACCTAAAGAAGACCAAAAAAACTGCGAAGGACGAGCAGCAGTTCAAGGCAAACTGGCTTTCTGCGGCGAAGAAGGTGGACATGGTGGCTGTACAAAATCTGATGGCAGGGGTTAAGCTTAAGGCCCGGCAATTCGGATTTGGAAAAGCGGAAGCCTAATTGAATATTTATCCTGAATTTTATACTTATTAAACTTGAAAAAGAAATTTAATTTGATTTTTTAAATAAACGATTTCACCGATTTACAGGCGATTTCCCTTGACCAAATTTTGACCGTATCACTCTTTAAACGAAACAATCAAAACTTTGCGGGCCCACTATTTGAAGTAACATTCTCTTCTCAAAAAATAGTCCACAATTCGCAACATTTTCGAAAATTTCGACGAAGCATTAACAGCATGTTGATGTTGAAAATAACAAATCGATCGATTAATTTTTGGTTTCCTTTTTTTTATTGAAATTTCGTAATTAAATGTTTGACAAAGTGAAATTATCATTTTTAAAGTGATACCCGAAATATAATTATTTTAAAATCTTATGCTGCTCTGAGGAATGTATTTGAAAAAAATGCAACATTTGTGAATTATTCAAAAGTTATTCACAAATCACAGTGTTGAAGGTTAAAAATTGATCAAATTTTCAGTAAAGCACAGAGCAAATTTTTCAAGCAGGATTGAAGGAAAACCAGGAAAGTCCTCTTTGTAGACCCAAAAACAGCTGGAAATCAACTATTTGACCAAAATTCACGTAGTAAATTGTTTAAGGAGTCCTAGAGGATCTAACAGTGAGCTGAAATTTGAATTAAAGTAAAGATGATTGGCTCTATAAAGTTATGGAATGGGAAAGGTTCTAACAAGCGCAATGCAAAAATTGCAATAGGGAAGTGATGAAAAAGATAAATTTTACTGACTGGTTCTTCTGACTGACTAATAAAGAGGAATAACTTCATTTTTACAAGACAAATACGCTGCCCACCAAAGTAAACATAATACGGTGATCAATTCGTACGCAAAATACTGGAACGATTCGTGGGGAGGTATTTTGGAAAATTTCTTTTTGGACAGCAAATCGAACTCTTTCCTTCAGGTTTCCAACCCGATACTTTTTATTGACAAGTCTCGCCTGGATGTTCCGGAGATAAGATAGGAGATAAATTATTTTATTTCAAAAATTGTATGTCTAGTACCTCAGAAGGCAGACGATCTGTGGGAGCTGCGAATCAGTTGGTGTTTCATATCGATTGATACCGTGAATGACTAAATATACAAAGAAGTCTGCCTTAAAATGCGACCATTTTCCCTTTTTAACACTTTAATGGGTCTAACAAAGTTGATTCTCTGTTTTGGTTAGATTTGGAACCGTGTCATTACGTTATAACTGAGTGGTGGAGTGGTAAAAAAAAAATCAAATATGATGTTTTTATGCTGAAGAAGGACAATCGGCTAAATTTGTCATAATTTCATCTAAATTGAAAATTTTGAATAATTTTAAGGATCAAGCTACAGTAAAATTGAAAACGTTATCAAAAAAAGGCTTGATTTGAAAAAGGTTAGTTCGTAGTATATAGTATAGATCATGGCCGTAGGAACGGGGGGGGTTTTGGGGGTTAAACCCCCCCCCATGAGGGTCCAAAAAAGGAAGCGAGGTATTCTACTCTACACTCATAATTTTAAATTCATAATCAATTTATGATAATTTATAGAGCAAAGATATTCAAGAGTAACTGTCTGAACTTAAAACTTATACAAAAACTTCAAAAATCCATTTCAAGTTCAAAATTCTGCTACAGTTTTCAAAAAATTTCTCACTTGTTCATAGAATAAGGTTGTCAGATTTTTTTTTTCGGCACGTATCTGGGCTGTTTTATATAAAACCTGGCAAAATCCGGGTATTTGATTTCAAAATTGTCGATCAAATCCAGGCAAAACCGGGCAATGTTGGTCAAAACCTAGGAATTGCTCATCAAAAATCTAGAAAAAAAAACTTGAAAAACCTTCCTGATAATTTTTGAAACTTGCTGCAAAAATTTTGGACGCATAAATAAAAAAAAAAAAATTACAACACAAATTTCATCTGAGAATAAGAATGAGAACAAACCCGAACAAAATCCGGGCTTTTCCAATGAAATCTGGGCAAACGGGTCGGACCAGACTTTTCTCAAATTTTATATAAAACATCCGGGCCAATCCGGGTTAAACCGGGCAATTTGGTAACCTTATCATAGAAATTTAGGTCTGAATATTATATTATAAATTTAACCCATTTTGGAGGTTCTGGTTCCATATTCCTGTAACCAAAATTGTATTTCTACATATTTTCGTATTTCTGATTTTGTATCAAGTTTAGGATTCTTGATTTTCAGTTCGAATAATCATAAGAAATTCGAAATGGAAAGCTGCTTTGAAATCCTTGTTCGAATTCGGTTTGCATTTCATATCAAATTTGAATTATTGGGCTTATACTGCGACTCGAGTGACGTGACTTACGAAATTTCATATGGTTTTGCAGGCTTAAATAGCCTCTCTAGCCTCGAAATTTCCGTTCGAATGAGCTGTTTTTGGTCTTCAGAGCTCATCAATACACAAATTTCTTTTCTGAAGCATTTTCTGGAGTCAGGACGAAGATGTGAAATTTTGTGAGTCGCAGAATAAGCCCTCATGTTTTTCGAAAATCAAAGCATTTTCAATATTTTGATAATAGTTTGCCGAATATGGAAAACGAAGAAATTTGTTTTATATTCAAATTCGAAGTTCTTAAACTTTATTCTAACACAAAATTTAAACATTTAAAGCTTCTAAGTGGCGATCCAAAATTGAAAACCAGATTCTGATTCACCATTCGAAATTCTCATTTTAAATCGGATTCACAAAACATTTTAAAAATAAATAATTGAAATAATGAATTAAGTTGAAACCAGCACTACAGAATTGATATAAATGATTCATGAAAATAAAATCTGGATTTGAGATTCGGTAATAGAATTTTTTGTACATTTCGAAAATCGTAAAGAAATTCGAAAACAGATTCAAAGTTCAATTTTTGAGTTCAGCTTTAGAATAAAGAGTAAAGAAATTCGGTAACAGATTCAAAGTTCAATTTTTGAGTTCAGGTTTAGAATTCAGATTTCAAATTCAGAAAAAGATTTAGCTTGTGAATGAGTTTTTCAATCAACACAAAATTGTTGAGAATTTAAAGAGAACATGAACTTAAAAATTTGCTTGTCAATTCAATTTCCAAATTTCAAAGTTTTTAATCAGAATAAGTTTGTACACACAATTCAGCTGAAAATCACAAATATAAAGTAGAATTTGAGTTAATTTTCTAAGTTTTGATTCATCATCTACAAGATTTTAAGTATGAAACTGATTCTTAAAATATTTCCTGTTTAAGAAACATGTACCTGATCTTCACCTAAAAAATCTGTACATTTTTTTTAGTTTTTCGGTGTATTGTTTAACATTATTAATATTGCAGCTTTTTTTAAAGCCAAATTTAAAACTATAATCATAAATTTAGTTCAAGTTTGCATCAAGCAAATTTGATTCAATTTTTTTATTTCTTACAGTTTTTTTTGGAAAATTTTATTTATTTTCATCAAGGGATAGAATCTTGGAATTCGCAAAAGAGTTTAGAAGATTGGGCTTGTTTGATTTGAGTTTAGAATAAGTCTTTTTTAAGACATTGAAGGCTACCCTAAAAAGAAATTATCTTATGCTCAAACCAAATAACTTTGATCTACCAGACTTTTAAACAAATTCAAAAAATTTAACCGTCGATGAAAGCAAATTCCATATATTGTTTCTAGAGGTTTCATTAAAAAAAATTAAGCTCACCCCTTAGGCTAAGGACAACTTTTCTAAAGTTACTTTTTTAAGGTTTTATTAATGACACTTTACCATCCTTGTGGAATTTTTGTCTTCTGTTAAGTTACTATTTCATACGAAAACTATCAATGAGTACTTAAAAATGAATTATCATATATGTAGAAACATAATTTGTTTTTAATTTTTTTTTAATTCGTGTGTTGTTAGACAAAAAATCATAGAAAAAAAAATTAGTCACCAAAACCCCCCCCATGAGTCGGTTCTTCCTACGGCCCTGGTATAGATGGCGCACATGGTGCCCGAGAAATTTAAACCAAAAAACTTTTTCGTTGGACGCTATCCCAAAAATCATTTGACAGAACGGCACAAAAATTCACATTACTAGGCAGCTTCAATAACCATTGCTTCAGTGAAGATCATCAAACCTTTACAGTTTGTTGATTGTTTCCAATAAAATAGTCAATAGTCAATCAATTAAAATTACCGATAATCTGGTTAAGTGGCCAATAGATCGATTTTTAGATATTGCTATCAAAATTTCATGGAAAATTGGATCAGATTTACAGATAATTGGGAAGAAATTAAGAGGAGGTTGAAGTTGAATGGTCAAATGTCATAAGTTTGATGAAAATCACCAGTATTAAAATTACTTGTGAATAGCCTAAATTAAGCTTGCCAGATTGCCCGGTTTTATCCGGGTTTGCCCGGATATTCGATACCAAATTTGGGAACAGTCCGGCTCGGCCCGGGTGCCCGGATTTTATTGAAAAATTCCCGGGTTTTTTCATTTTATTTGTCAAATCAAACAATAAATGAATTAATTGTGTTGTATAACGTTTTTATTTAGTCACCAAAATAGAAAATTTTGAGCAGATTTTGCAAAAATAATCATGAAAGGTTTTTTAGAAGCCTTAATAAGATTTAAAATCTGTTGATGAATTTTGATGAAAAAATTATTTTTTTTTTATCTTGATTTTTGTTGAGTAATGCACGGATTTTGCCAGGTTTTTATAGAAAATTGCTCGGTTTGTCCGGCCCGGATACGTGCTGAAAAAATCTGGCAACCTTAGCCTAAATATGCAAACTAACTTTTGAAGTATGGATTAGGATCAGCAGCTTCCTTTAGTTTTTAAGATGTCAGAATGCATGGTAATTTTTCAACAAAAATAAACCAATAAAAGAGGAAGTTAAAAATCATGATTCAGGTCGAGAATAGAACCAGGATGATGATAACAATCAAAATTCAAATAAGGGTTATGAGGGCTAGTATCAATCAGTATCTCGATCCTGATTAGGAATCAGGAAAAAGGTCAAGATGGATTACGATGAAGATAAGAAACTGAAAAAGGATCAGGATCAGAATCTGAATCTAAAGCTGGATCAGAAATAGAGTGCCCGCCCCAGGATATCCCGGGCGGGAATTCCCGACATGTATAAAATTATATCTCTGGAAAAGCCTGAAAGCCTCCGTAATCATTCTTATTGTTTTTTTGAAAATGTATAATATTTGAAAAATCGCGCAGCAGGGAGAAAAATAGTGTTTTCTCGAAAGTAACAGTCATGCACTTGTTTCCCTTTGGCTTTGAAAGCCGGATGAACTTCAAAACCTCAAAATGAAGAATTCATCTTTTTTTTTCATATGAAGAGCAAATATGCAAAGTGTTCAGAAAAACGAAATATGGTTGGAATAATCAAACAAATAAAAACATAATATTTTTATCAAACCCTTGTTGCATGCATGAATTCTTCATTCGACTTATTCAGATTATTTTATAGTTCGTTAGACTGTTTTAAATTTATCATTGTTGAAAACAGTTTGATCAATTTGATTAAAAATTATTTAAAAAAAAAAAACATTGTAAAGTGTACGTTTTGAACAAATTATGGGCTTGTATGCATGAAAAGTTCGATGAGCTATGTATATTTGAAACGCAGTGCGTATATTTTACATGATTTTGAATATTTCCCGGGATCCCGGGAATTCCCGGGAAATAGGCCACCATTTTTTTAAGTAGATAGTAACAAGTCTGAACTGCTTTTTGTTTTTTTAATGAGTTAGGTTGAGGTCCATTTAACATAATTCGACAGAAATATTACGAAACTGTCCCAATCCAATAAACATAAATAATGATTTACCGTCTACTTACATTAACATAATTTTTGTTTTCTTTTCTTTTTTTATATGAATTTAAACATTATTTTTGTTAAAATTCAAAGGCTCAACAAAGTTTGTCGGGTCAGCTAGCTTTATCTAAAAATCTGACAAAATCCGGGTATTTGATTTCAGAAATATCGACCCAATTCCGTGCAATATCCGCGAAAATTTGATCAAAAACTAGGAATTACTCATCAAAAATTAAGAAAAAAAAATTTTAATCAAAATTTACCAGCAGATTCAAGGCTTTCAAAAAAATTGTCATGTTTATTTTTTATTAAACGTGCTCAAAATTTTTTCTATGGACGCATAAATAAAAAAAATCTAGCAAAAAAAATTTGTAGGTTTTTTGTAAGATTACCAAATAAAGTGAATAAATCCGGCAACCAGGCCGGACCGATCTTTTTCCAAATTTTCAATTAAATATTCGGGCAAACCTGGATAAAACCTGGCAATCTGACAACCTGAAGTTTACTACCATTTTTGGAGTCTATCTTGGATATTATATTTAATGAATTTTAATTCCAAAATTTTTCAATTTGGAATTTTAATTCAAATTGAAATTGAAGCCTAGAATTGAAATTTGTTTTTCTAACCTGTAATCACAATAACAATTTTTTTTAAATTATCTACATTAACATTATGCCACAGGTTGCCGACCTCTGTACCATCAGGACACTACGGACAACTCCATTCGGTGCGTGTTGGTCAGCCGGAGCTCATTCATGGCATTTGTCTTCATTGACTCCAACGAAGCGGTGAATGCGGTGAAAGGTGTCCGAGGTCATCAAATAGAATGGAAACGATTTTGTCTTCATATTATTCTGCCATGTGTTTGGGGAGGGGAGCAACAGAAGAATGATAATAGTTTTGTTTCAAGGTACATCCTAGATTGCTTCGAAGGTTCGGTGGAAAGTTACCAAAAGGATGCTCGGCACGTGCCTAGAATACGATTCGAGTCAGTGTTGCTAGAATTATCTCATAATACTTTCTTAGCTGTTAAAATTTAATGTTTCAAATTTGGTTGAGAACTCATATGATTGTAAAGTTCTCCCTAAATAGCAATTTTTTAAATTAGAAAATTGTTCCTTCTGACAATTTCATGAATTATTCGTCAGACACAGTTGACACTTGGCTCGGTTCTTTTTTCGAGCTTTGCGGCCACGTGTAAGCAGTTTGTTGAGTACACACAAAGCTATCCAGCCATTAGATAGCGTCGGCCTAGAGGAGGAGTCCTTTGGAACGACAGAACCACTCCCATTCTCGATTTCGCCGATGCAATATGAGCCCCCGAGGACCTCGGGGAAACGTGAGCATATTTTTTCCAGACCTGTCTTCTTCCTGGATTCCTGACCAAGCGACGGACCACCATACGAGGAAGCAGACACTGTTTGTTTTATGTTTTGCTGCTATCATGATAACCTCTTCTCTTGCTTCTATTTTCTTCACCATTACACTTCGAATGACCCGGGAAACCTGAAGCTCAAAGAACCGAATCCCAAATCCAGGAGACATTGCCATTATTGCCTGCCCGAAAAATTTGGGTCATTTTCTTTGGGCAAAATCGTCATCGTCTTCCCAGGGCGATTTTCTTTTCGCACGTGTTGTCAGTTATCAAAAAGGAAGGATTCACTCTTTTTTTCGGGGACCAAAACTCTTCGGAGGCCCATATTTTCCGTGCGATCTGTCTCTGTTTTGAAGACTTGGACGGGAATTTATGCTTCTTGTGGGGATATTCGATCTTCGTGGATGTCGTTTCCGTTTTTTTTCTTCTGTGGGTAATGATACGTAAATATCTTACGAAATGGTTGATATGGTAAGCTAAATAGAATACACATATCATGGTCTGACACTAGATTGCTGTTAAAATTTTCATGGGACGGTTGTATATTTTATTTGAAATTGATAGTAATGCTACGCTCACAAGTGCCTTTCGACTGCTAAGGAACGAATTTAAAGGTGTACATTAGCCTGAATCGATTTGAAGTCATTTTTGAATTTCTCAAACCCTGGGTCAAAGAAGCTTGGTTTTGGTTCAAAACTTATCCATGATTTTTTTTTGCAGAATTTTTAAGTAACGTTTATATGGTTTAATTAGAACTTTAAGATTTGTATTGAAAAATTTAATATTTTGTACTGATAACTTGATGCTTTAAATATTTGACGAACGAACGAAAAATTCTCTGAGAATATTTAATGAAAACCTTCCAAACCAGAAAACTTTTCAATACCTCAATTCGTGTTTGTTTTAGTAATTAAAATGGATCAAAATTGATCCCACTCCACCTCGATGTTTTTTCAAAAAAAAAAAAGATCGAAATCCATTTAGGAGCTTTATTTTCACAAATGTTTCAACTGCAATCTCATGTGAATCGATAGTAAACCACACGAAGAGCAAGATTTTCAATTGTGTGTAGGATTATTTTGTATCACTCAATTTTCCCATTTTCTTCCCAACACTCACTGACATTTCTAGTTTCTACGCACAAAGTTTAAACCCATTTAGTCGAAGCAAAACTTGAAGAAAAGCCAATCGGCTTAACACGGAACAGCAATTATTCTCCATTTGCCATGGCAATGTCGTTTGATTGAGTGCATGCATTCGGAATAGTACTGAAAATGGCTACATTTTCGCATCCTGACTATTTCAAACAGCTGCCAAGTAACTAAGTATAGTTACTGAGGAGAAATTTGAATGACCCGACAAATTTACTTGCGTAGGCGTGTCAATACCTCCATCTTCTATGCATGCATAAATGGTGCAGCCTCACAATGGTCGGAAAACCGGGTGCTGACTGCTTGTTGTTGTTTGTTTGCCCACTGTTAACCGGGGAGATTCAAACAGAAGGCCTATGCAGACAAACTTGAATGACTGAACCGGACAATGGACGCATCCTCGCTCAAGCCGGAAGCAAATAAATCGGGATGAACGATAGATAAGGGTCAATGGACCCATTTCTGCATGCTGTAGAAGGTCGTTCTTCAAATTGTTAATTTTAAGTTTGAATTTGAAAATAAGAGGCATAAGATTTAACATTATAGAATATTATAATAATATCACAGTTGAAGGTAAGGCATTTGAGTCATTCCTTCGACTGAGTAATTTAAGACTAAAGACAATGTTTGTCCTTAGAAGTAACGACACGGGCTTTCTGGCCAGTTGAACAAAACAACCATCTGTTAACCAATAATTGCATGTCAAACAACTTTATCTTCATTTATTATGTGTTGTCATCCATTATTCTGAGAGCGAAAGTTGCTCATTAAGATGTTTCTTTATTTTCTGCAATTCAGCTGTTTTTCGGAAAACTGGTGCAATTATACAAAATTTTAAAAATTGGCTCGTAAGAAGAATGACAACTCGCTCTCAAGAACATATTGACAAAAACGTCGAAAAATGTCAAAAATGTCAAAAATGTCAAAAATGTCAAAAATGTCAAAATTGTCAAAATTGTCAAAATTGTCAAAATTGTCAAAATTGTCAAAATTGTCAAAATTGTCAAAATTGTCAAAATTGTCAAAATTGTCAAAATTGTCAAAATTGTCAAAATTGTCAAAATTGTCAAAATTGTCAAAATTGTCAAAATTGTCAAAATTGTCAAAATTGTCAAAATTGTCAAAATTGTCAAAATTGTCAAAATTGTCAAAATTGTCAAAATTGTCAAAATTGTCAAAATTGTCAAAATTGTCAAAATTGTCAAAATTGTCAAAATTGTCAAAATTGTCAAAATTGTCAAAATTGTCAAAATTGTCAAAATTGTCAAAATTGTCAAAATTGTCAAAATTGTCAAAATTGTCAAAATTGTCAAAATTGTCAATATTGTCAATATTGTCAATATTGTCAATATTGTCAAAATTGTCAAAATTGTCAAAATTGTCAAAATTGTCAAAATTGTCAAAATTGTCAAAATTGTCAAAATTGTCAAAATTGTCAAAATTGTCAAAATTGTCAAAATTGTCAAAATTGTCAAAATTGTCAAAATTGTCAAAATTGTCAAAATTGTCAAAATTGTCAAAATTGTCAAAATTGTCAAAATTGTCAAAATTGTCAAAATTGTCAAAATTGTCAAAATTGTCAAAATTGTCAAAATTGTCAAAATTGTCAAAATTGTCAAAATTGTCAAAATTGTCAAAATTGTCAAAATTGTCAAAATTGTCAAAATTGTCAAAATTGTAAAAATTGTCAAAATTGTCAAAATTGTCAAAATTGTCAAAATTGTCAAAATTGTCAAAATTGTCAAAATTGTCAAAATTGTCAAAATTGTCAAAATTGTCAAAATTGTCAAAATTGTCAAAATTGTCAAAATTGTCAAAATTGTCAAAATTGTCAAAATTGTCAAAATTGTCAAAATTGTCAAAATTGTCAAAATTGTCAAAATTGTCAAAATGTCAAAATTGTCAAAATTGTCAAAATTGTCAAAATTGTCAAAATTGTCAAAATTGTCGAAATTGTCAAAATTGTCAAAATTGTCAAAATTGTCAAAATTGTCAAAATTGTCAAAATTGTCAAAATTGTCAAAATTATCAAAATTATCAAAATTGTCAAAATTGTAAAAATTGTCAAAATTGTCGAAATTGTCAAAATTGTCAAATTTGTCAAAATTGTGAAAATTGTCAAAAATGTTTAAAATGTTGAAAATGTTAAAACTGTCAAAAATGTAAAAAATGTTAAAATTGTCAAAAATGTTTAAAATGTTAAAAATGTCAAAAATATCAAAAATGCCAAAAATGTCAAAAATGTCAAAAATGTCAAAAATGTCAAAAATGTCTAAAATACCAAAAATGTCAAAAATATCAAAAATGTCAAAAATGTCAAAAATGTCAAAAATGTCAAAAATGTCAAAAATGTCAAAAATGTCAAAAATGTCAAAAATGTCAAAAATGTAAAAATTGTCAAAAATGTCAAAAATCTCAAAAATGTCAAAATTGTCAAAATTGTCAAAATTGTCAAAATTGTCAAAATTGTCAAAATTGTCAAAATTGTCAAAATTGTCCAAATTGTCAAAATTGTCAAAATTGTCAAAATTGTCAAAATTGTCAAAATTGTCAAAATTGTCAAAATTGTCAAAATTGTCAAAAATGTCAAGAATGTCAAAAATGTCAAAAATGTCAAAAATGTCAAAAATGTCAAAATTGTCAAAAATGTCAAAATTGTCAAAATTGTCAAAATTGTCAAAATTGTCAAAAATGTTAAAAATGTCAAGAATGTCAAAAATGTCAAAAATGTCAAAAATGTCAAAAATGTCAAAAATGTCAAAAATGTCAAAAATGTCAAAAATGTCAAAAATGTCAAAAATGACAAAAATGTCAAAAATGTCAAAAATGTCAAAAATGTCAAAAATGTCAAAAATGTCAAAAATGTCAAAAATGTCAAAAATGTCAAAAATGTCAAAAATGTCAAAAATGTCAAAAATGTCAAAAATGTCAAAAATGTCAAAAATGTCAAAAATGTCAAAAATGTCAAAAATGTCAAAAATGTCAAAAATGTCAAAAATGTCAAAAATGTCAAAAATGTCAAAAATGTCAAAAATGTCAAAAATGTCTAAAATGTCAAAAATGTCAAAAATGTCAAAAATGTCAAAAATGTCAAAAATGTCAAAAATGTAAAAAATGTCAAAATTGTCAAAAATGTCAAAAATGTCAAAAATGTCAAAAATGTCAAAAATGTCAAAAATGTCAAAAATGTCAAAAATGTCAAAAATGTCAAAAATGTCAAAAATGTCAAAAATGTCAAAATTGTCAAAAATGTCAAAAATGTCAAAATTGTCAAAAATGTCAAAAATGTCAAAAATGTCAAAAATGTCAAAAATGTCAAAATTGTCAAAAATGTCAAAAATGTCAAAATTGTCAAAATTGTCAAAATTGTCAAAATTGTCAAAATTGTCAAAATTGTCAAAATTGTCAAAATTGTCAAAATTGTCAAAATTGTCAAAATTGTCAAAATTGTCAAAATTGTCAAAATTGTCAAAATTGTCAAAATTGATAAAATTGTCAAAATTGTCAAAATTGTCAAAATTGTCAAAATTGTCAAAATTGTCAAAATTGTCAAAATTGTCAAAATTGTCAAAATTGTCAAAATTGTCAAAATTGTCAAAATTGTCAAAATTGTCAAAATTGTCAAAATTGTCAAAATTGTCAAAATTGTCAAAATTGTCAAAATTGTCAAAATTGTCAAAATTGTCAAAATTGTCAAAATTGTCAAAATTGTCAAAATTGTCAAAATTGTCAAAATTGTCAAAATTGTCAAAATTGTCAAAATTGTCAAAATTGTCAAAATTGTCAAAATTGTCAAAATTGTCAAAATTGTCAACATTGTCAAAATTGTCAAAATTGTCAAAATTGTCAAAATTGTCAAAATTGTCAAAATTGTCAAAATTGTCAAAATTGTCAAAATTGTCAAAATTGTCAAAATTGTCAAAATTGTCAAAATTGTCAAAATTGTCAAAATTGTCAAAATTGTCAAAATTGTCAAAATTGTCAAAATTGTCAAAATTGTCAAAATTGTCAAAATTGTCAAAATTGTCAAAATTGTTAAAATTGTTAAATTAATCAAAATTGTCAAAATTGTCAAAATTGTCAAAGTTGTCAAAATTGTCAAAATTGTCAAAATTGTCAAAATTGTCAAAATTGTCAAAATTGTCAAAATTGTCAAAATTGTCAAAATTGTCAAAATTGTCAAAATTGTCAAAATTGTCAAAATTGTCAAAATTGTCAAAATTGTCAAAATTGTCAAAATTGTCAAAATTGTCAAAATTGTCAAAATTGTCAAAATTGTCAAAATTGTCAAAATTGTCAAAATTGTCAAAATTGTCAAAATTGTCGAAATTGTCAAAATTGTCAAAATTGTCAAAATTGTCAAAATTGTCAAAATTGTCAAAATTGTCGAAATTGTCAAAATTGTCAAAATTGTCAAAATTGTCAAAATTGTCAAAATTGTCAAAATTGTCAAAATTGTCAAAATTGTCAAAATTGTCAAAATTGTCAAAATTGTCAAAATTGTCAAAATTGTCAAAATTGTCAATATTGTCAAAATTGTCAAAATTGTCAAAATTGTCAAAATTGTCAAAATTGTCAAAATTGTCAAAATTGTCAAAATTGTCAATATTGTCAAAATTGTCAAAATTGTCAAAATTGTCAAAATTGTCAAAATTGTCAAAATTGTCAAAATTGTCAAAATTGTCAAAATTGTCAAAATTGTCAAAAATGTCAAAATTGTCAAAATTGTCAAAATTGTCAAAATTGTCGAAATTGTCAAAATTGTCAAAATTGTCAAAATTGTCAAAATTGTCAAAATTGTCAAAATTGTCAAAATTGTCAAAATTATCAAAATTGTCAAAATTGTCAAAATTGTCAAAATTGTCAAAATTGTCAAAATTGTCAAAATTGTCAAAATTGTCAAAATTGTCAATATTGTCAAAATTGTCAAAATTGTCAAAATTGTCAAAATGTCATAAATGTCAAAAATTGTCAAAAATGTCAAAAATGTCAAAATTGTCAAAATTGTCAAAATTGTCAAAATTGTCAAAAATGTCGAAAATTACTTTAAAAAAAACTCGAAATAACTCAAAAATGATTCTAACAAGACTCAAAAATGATAAAAAGATTACTAAAAAAAAATCCGAAATGACTCAAAAATGAAATAAAAATGTTTCAAAAATGACTCAAATCTGACTCAGAAAATGCTCAAAAGTGACTCAAAAATTATTAAAAAAAAAACAAAAATAACTTCAAAATGACTTACAAATGACTCAAAAATGATCAAAAAATGACTCAAAAATTTATCAAAAGTAACTCAAATATGACTCAAAAATTACTAGAAAATGAATAAAAAAAAATGACTCAAACCTGACTCAAAAATGACTAAAAAATGACAAAAATAACTTAAAATGATTCAAAATTGACTCAAAAAAAATATAAAAAAGGTAAACTATGATAAAAACGTGAAAAATGACAAAAATGACAGCAACCATTCAAATATAACTTAAAATGATTAAAAATCACCTCAAAATTGACCAAAAATTAACTCAAAACTTACTCAGAAATGTCTCAAAAATAGCTCCAAAATAATTCAAATGTAAATCAAAGTGATTCAAAAATGGTTAGAAATGACTCTAATAAGACTCAAAAATAATTAAAAATGACTCAAAAATAACTCATACATGAATCAAAATGTCTCAAAAATTACAAAAATGACTTTGATATTACTTTAAAATAAATTTTAAGTTCTAACTTAAAAATGACTCAAAAAGACTTGAAACTGACTCAAAAATGACTAAAAATTGACTTAAAAATGACTTAAACATGACTTAAACATGAATTGACTCAAACATAAAAAAATGACAAAAACGACAAAAATGAAAAAAATAAAATTAATGACAAAAATTACAATTTGTCATTTTTGTAATTTTTGTCATTAATTTTATTTTTTTCATATTTGTCGTTTTTGTCATTTTTTTATAACGAAAATGACAAAAATTCCTTAATAATAACTGAAAAATAAATTAAAAAATGAATTAAAAAAAGAATTAAGAATGACTCAAAAATGACATCAAAATGGCGTAAAAATGACTCAAATCTGATTACGAAAAAGCTCAAATGTGCTCAAAAAGTTCAAAATTTTTTCAAAATTGAATAAAAATGACTCACATATGACTAAAAAATTATCAAAAATGAATCGAAAATTATTCAAAAATTACTCAATATAACTAAAACATGCCTCAAATGCCTCAAAAATTACTAAAAAATGACTCGAAAATTACTCAAAACTGACTAAAAAGTGACTAAAAATGAATCAAAAATAACCTAAAATAATTCAGAAATGACTCAAAAATTACTCAAAAATAATTCGAAAATGACTAAAAATAATAACTCAAAACTGACCAAGAAAAAGCTCAAAAGTAACTCAAAAATGATTCGAACATACCTAAAATTTACTAAAAAATGGCTCATAAATGAAAAAAAATGACGCAAAAGAGACTCAAAAATTCCTCAAACATGATTAAAAATGACACAAACATGACATAAAGTGACTCTAAAATAACTGAAAATGACTCAATCTACTAAAAAGGTGACAAAAATGACTCCAAAATGACAAAACATGATTCAAAAATTTCTCAAAAAATGACTAAAAAAGGACTGCCAAATGACTCAAAAATGACTTAAAATTGACCCAAAAATGACTCAATAATAACTAAAAAATGACTCAAAAATTCCTTCAAATGACTCAAATGTGACAATATTAACAATAATGATAAAAATTTAAAAAAATAAAAAGAGGTAAAAAATGATAAAAATGTCAAAAAAAAAACAAAAATGACAAAAATGACAAAAATGACAAAAAATGACAAAAATGACAAAAATGCAAAAATGACAAAAATGACAAAAATGACAAAAATGACAAAAATGACAAAAATGACAAAAATGACAAAAATGACAAAAATGACAAAAATGACAAAAATGACAAAAATGACAAAAATGACAAAAATGACAAAAATGACAAAAATGACAAAAATGACAAAAATGACAAAAATGACAAAAATGACAAAAATGACAAAAATGACAAAAATGACAAAAATGACAAAAATGACAAAAATGACAAAAATGACAAAAATGACAAAAATGACAAAAATGACAAAAATGACAAAAATGACAAAAATGACAAAAATGACAAAAATGACAAAAATGACAAAAATGACAAAAATGACAAAAATGACAAAAATGACAAAAATGACAAAAATGACAAAAATGACAAAAATGACAAAAATGACAAAAATGACAAAAATGACAAAAATGACAAAAATGACAAAAATGACAAAAATGACAAAAATGACAAAAATGACAAAAATGACAAAAATGACAAAAATGACAAAAATGACAAAAATGACAAAAATGGCAAAAATGGCAAAAATGACAAAAATGACAAAAATGACAAAAATGACAAAAATGACAAAAATGACAAAAATGACAAAAATGACAAAAATGACAAAAATGACAAAAATGACAAAAATGACAAAAATGAAAAAAATGACAAAAATGACAAAAATGACAAAAATGACAAAAATGACAAAAATGACAAAAATGACAAAAATGACAAAAATGACAAAAATGACAAAAATGACAAAAATGACAAAAATGACAAAAATGACAAAAATGACAAAAATGACAAAAATGACAAAAATGACAAAAATGACAAAAATGACAAAAATGACAAAAATGACAAAAATGACAAAAATGACAAAAATGACAAAAATGACAAAAATGACAAAAATGACAAAAATGACAAAAATGACAAAAATGACAAAAATGACAAAAATGACAAAAATGACAAAAATGACAAAAATGACAAAAATGACAAAAATGACAAAAATGACAAAAATGACAAAAATGACAAAAATGACAAAAATGACAAAAAATGACAAAAAATGACAAAAATGACAAAAATGACAAAAATGACAAAAATGACAAAAATGACAAAAATGACAAAAATGACAAAAATGACAAAAATGACAAAAATGACAAAAATGACAAAAATGACAAAAATGACAAAAATGACAAAAATGACAAAAATGAAAAAAATGAAAAAAATGACAAAAATGACAAAAATGACAAAAATGAAAAAAATGACAAAAATGACAAAAATGACAAAAATGACAAAAATGACAAAAATGACAAAAATGACAAAAATGACAAAAATGACAAAAATGACAAAAATGACAAAAATGACAAAAATGACAAAAATGACAAAAATGACAAAAATGACAAAAATGACAAAAATGACAAAAATGACAAAAATGACAAAAATGACAAAAATGACAAAAATGACAAAAATGACAAAAATGACAAAAATGACAAAAATGACAAAAATGACAAAAATGACAAAAATGACAAAAATGACAAAAATGACAAAAATGACAAAAATGACAAAAATGACAAAAATGACAAAAATGACAAAAATGACAAAAATGACAAAAATGACAAAAATGACAAAAATGACAAAAATGACAAAAATGACAAAAATGACAAAAATGACAAAAATGACAAAAATGACAAAAATGACAAAAATGACAAAAATGACAAAAATGACAAAAATGACAAAAATGACAAAAATGACAAAAATGACAAAAAATGACAAAAATGACAAAAATGACAAAAATGACAAAAATGACAAAAATGACAAAAATGACAAAAATGACAAAAATGACAAAAATGACAAAAATAACAAAAATGACAAAAATGACAAAAGTGACAAAAATGACAAAAATGACAAAAATGACAAAAAATGACAAATAAGAAAAAAAAATGATTGGGATAAAAAAAATAAAAAAAAAGTCAAAATTAAAATAAGGCACTTTGTAACATTGCTGCTTTTTAAAAATTTTCGAATTTTTTTGTGTTCAGGCAAGTGTAGGATTATTTAAGAAAAAATTCCAAGAATTAATTGTTCCTAGTGATTAAATTTTCCACACCATAAAACTCGTAGTATGAAAGTAAAACAAGCCATTAAACTTAGACAAAACAAATTAAGACCACGACAACAAGTGCCCTGTCTAGAGCGTCCATTCATCAATTCGATCCAATCAATCATCAATGCACGATTTAACCGGGTGAATCGATCCGAAACGCATCGGAAAATTTCAACACCCACCAGCAGAAATAAATTCCGGATTACGGAGAAAGATTAAGCAAATTAGGCCATCATCGTATGGATTCGTCCGATTTGGAGGATACCACTGCTAGCGATTGGTATCGATCGATTTGCACCAGTTAGTTGAACATTGCGATCGATTAGCAGCAGATTCGAATCACCGAGCAAGCGAATAAAACACGTATAAAACACCGAAAACGGAAAAGGTGGTGTTAAATGCCGGTGATTCTGTGAAAATGCGCTTGATTTAATCCCACTTCCAGCGCGTTACCAGAGAAATTCAACGAATGTTGCAACGGAAATACGAAATGGAATTGCGGTGCGGTGCGAAAATTACCAACATAAACAGATCCGGATGGCCAGAACAGGGCGCGGTAGGAATTCATTGGAGCGTTAATTATTTCACTCTTAGATTGGAATGGATGCTCGGTGATGTAGGTGCGAATCGATTCGTCAACACCGGGAATTCAATTAGTTTGGTGGGTAAGTTTTGGCGGTTTGGGTGTTCTAATAAAGGGAGCAATGCTACAAATTTTGCCTCCTCAATCAAAAGTTTGATTTTGGCGAGACGCATACAAATCATAAAAAAATTTAATATTCGTTTCAGAATAATACCTGAAAAGTACGAAAATGATGTCACGGTAGTGATTGCTGTTCAATTTTTGACGGTCGCCATAGCATTCAAGAGCTCTTTTAACTTTAAATTTGTGTACATTTTACAAGAAAGATGATAACGTCAACAATATTTTAAATATTTATAAAAAGGTGCAAAATTTAAAAACTAAATGGGAATACTGCAATCTTCAGAAATGAGTTTCAAAATTGTTAAAAATAATTATTTGGGCTTGTGATTTAGCTCAGTTAGCAAGCCAGTTGACAACTGAGCAAATTTTCGCGAGTTCGAGCCCATAAGTACTCATCGAACTCAGTTGTACCGGATACTCTTTTCAGTAGCTGGCCTCCAACTGCAGCGTAAATATGAGTCGCGAATGACATGAAGACAGTAAAATGACTATTCCCGAACGAAACTACAGCCCATGTTTAAAGCCTTTAAAATGGATTCAATTATTGTTGTTGTTTTATAAAAATCCCTGAGATGTAAAATACGAGGTGGTGGCATTAAATTCTGCCACTATTCTAAAAAGTTTTCAAGTATAGTGTTACTTTTTGCCACCCCCAGCGTAAATAACTTAAATCACCCAACTAACTGCTGACTATTTTCAAAGCTCATGCCTCGATGATTTTTGCCACTGACTGTGTGTTCAGTTAGCAAAGTCGCTCTCTGACGTCATAGCAAAACTAACCAAAAAAAAAACGGGAAAATAAACACCTAAAACTACAGCCGGAATTAAAGCGGAATATGGAAATATATTGAAACAACAAATGCGGCACCCAGTCTATGTGAAGTGAGGGTGGCAATTCGGATGATTTTGGAAGGAGCGAAGTGAAACTTCAGTTTTTGCAATACCGTTTGCTGAAATTCTATCCCCAAACGGTGGTGCCAAATATTTGTTCATCGTTCGTTAGTTCGTCAAACGATGGATGTTGTTAAAGGGAATAAAACAATTGAAAAGCATAAAAAATGCCATTGGAGGAATTTAGTTTGATTCTAATGAAAACAATCGTAGTTCGGAACAAACAATTTTCAGATTTTTTACAAGTGTTTAAAGTTAAAAAGCTTTTAAGAGTTTTTTAACATATCTTCAACCAATTTTAACCAGGCTTCAACCTTTTTCAATCTCGACACGACGAGGGTTGTTGCCGGATTCACCTCCATTAGCTCCCCTCTTTCTTTGGGGGTATGCGAGTATGTGATTACATGTTTGGGGTGCTGATTCTGGTTGAAAGCAGGTTTAAATAGAGATTTTTGCCATGTGAGCGGTAGCTAAAAAAAGGGAACCAAAAATGGCGCGACTTTAATGAACGGCAATAAACACGTTCCGGCGCTTTTTGCTTACTGCTTTTAAGCCGGCTGAGCAAAAAGGATGAAGGAAGGGTTCTGGCTGTGACGAGAAAATCTTTAAAATGGCTAACCGACAAATATTTTTATGGGACTGAAATTTGACTGAATTTTGTCGATTCAAAAATTAAAGTTAAATAGTAGAAGAGATATTTTTTAATCTTTTGATACAATTTAAAAAAAAAACAAGATTCATCGTTTTTAAAAAGCGAATTTCCCATTACACGTTCCACTGTGTTTTATCTAATATTGAAAAATACAAAAACAAGTACAATAATTGCTTCCCAAACATGAGAAGGGGTTGTTTTTCCCTCGACTTCTGAAAGGAAGCGTATTTTCTGATCACGTTTTATCGCTTCATATTATCGCCCACTTTTATAGGTAATGTTGCTGTTTTACTTGCTCCGGTTATTATGGGGTTGCTCAATTTAAGCCACCATGCCAAAAGCGCGACCTGGTAACGAACTTTGGTTGGTGTGATCTTTGTATTCATGTTTTGGCGATCTTTTGGATTTGATTGTGAATGACGAGAACATTATCCAAATGTGGATTACGGATAAGGATACGATTAGTGGATACGATTAGTGGAAGATTTATCGAAGGCAGAGATTTCCGGGTGCGATTAACAAAAATGTTATAAATATTTACAAGCGATTTAATGAATACTTGAAAAGGAATAGCTCTATAGGCCTTCAGATTTCTAATTTTTCATTTACAGATGACCGATCTCTGACTTCTGACTTCTGATTTTTGACAATTTTGAAATTTTCAACATTTTTGACAATTTATGAAATTTTTGTCATTTTTGACAATTTTGACCTTTTTACATTTTTGACAATTTTGAAAACTTTGACATTTTTCACATTTTCGACATTTTTGACTTTTTTTTAAATATTGACAATTTTGTCAATTTTAACATTTTTGACATTTTTGATATTTTAAACATTTTTAACAATTTTGACAATTTTGAAAATTTTAACAATTTTGACAATTTGGACAATTTTGACAATTTCGACAATTTCGACTATTTTGACAATTTTGACAATTTTGACAATTTTGACAATTTTGACAATTTTGACAATTTTGACAATTTTGACAATTTTGACAATTTTGACAATTTTGACAATTTTGACAATTTTGACAGTTTTGACAATTTTGACAATTTTGACAATTTTGACAATTTTGACAATTTTGACAATTTTGACAATTTTGACAATTTTGACAATTTTGACAATTTTGACAATTTTGACAATTTTGACAATTTTGACAATTTTGACAATTTTGACAATTTTGACAATTTTGACAATTTTGACAATTTTGACAATTTTGACAATTTTGACAATTTTGACAATTTTGACAATTTTTAAAAATTTTGACAACTTAGACAATTTTGACAATTTTGACAATTTTGACAATTTTGACAATTTTGACATTTTTGACATTTTTGACATTTTTGACATTTTTGACATTTTTGACATTTTTGACATTTTTGACATTTTTGACATTTTTGACATTTTTGACATTTTTGACATTTTTGACATTTTTGACATTTTTGACATTTTTGACATTTTTGACATTTTTGACATTTTTGACATTTTTGACATTTTTGACATTTTTGACATTTTTGACATTTTTGACATTTTTGACATTTTTGACAATTTTGACAATTTTGACATTTTTGACATTTTTGACATTTTTGACATTTTTGACATTTTTGACATTTTTGACATTTTTGACATTTTAATATATTTGACATTTAAAACAAATTTGACATTTTTGTCATTCTTGACATTTTTATATATTTGACATTTTTGACATTTTTGACATTTTTGACATTTTTGACATTTTTGACATTTTTGACATTTTTGACATTTTTGACATTTTTGACATTTTTGACATTTTTGACATTTTTGACATTTTTGACATTTTTGACATTTTTGACATTTTTGACATTTTTGACATTTTTGACATTTTTGACATTTTTGACATTTTTGACATTTTTGACATTTTTGACATTTTTGACATTTTTGACATTTTTGACATTTTTGACATTTTTGACATTTTTGACATTTTTGACATTTTTGACATTTTTGACATTTTTGACATTTTTGACATTTTTGACATTTTTGAAATTTTTGACATTTTTGACATTTTTGACATTTTTGACATTTTTGACATTTTTGGTATTTTTTACATTTTTTACATTTTCGACATTTTTTACATTTTTGACATTTTTGACATTTTTGACATTTTTGACATTTTTGACATTTTTGGCATTTTTGACATTTTTGACATTTGTGACAGTTTTGACATTTTTCACATTTTTCACATTTTTCACATTTTTCACATTTTTGACATTTTTGACATTTTTGAAATTTTTGACATTTTTGAAATTTTTAAAATTTTTGACATTTTTGACATTTTTGACATTTTTGACATTTTTGACATTTTTGACATTTTTGACATTTTTGACATTTTTGACATTTTTGACATTTTTGACATTTTTGACATTTTTGACATTTTTGACATTTTTGACATTTTTGACATTTTTGACATTTTTGACATTTTTAATTTTTCTGACATTTCTGACATTTCTGACATTTTTGAAATTTTTGACATTTTTGACATTTTTGACAATTTTGACAATTTTGACAATTTTGACAATTTTGACAATTTTGACATTTTTGCCATTTTTGACATTTATGACATTTGTGACATTTTTGAAATTTTTGACATTTTTGCCATTTTTGCCATTTTTGACATTTTTGTTATTTTTTACATTTTTTACATTTTTGACATTTTTGACATTTTTGACATTTTTGACATTTTTGACATTTTTGACATTTTTGACATTTTTGACATTTTTGTTATTTTTTACATTTTTGACATTTTTGACATTTTTGACATTTTTGACATTTTCGACATTTTTGACATTTTTGACATTTTTGACATTTTTGACATTTTTGACATTTTTGACATTTTTGACATTTTTGACATTTTTGACATTTTTGACATTTTTGACATTTTTGACATTTTTGACATTTTTGACATTTTTGACATTTTTGACATTTTTGACATTTTTGACATTTTTGACATTTTTGACATTTTTGACATTTTTGACATTTTTGACATTTTTGACAATTTTGACATTTTTGACATTTTTGACATTTTTGAGATTTTTGACATTTTTGAAATTTTTGACATTTTTGACATTTTTGACATTTTTGACATTTTTGACATTTTTGACATTTTTGACATTTTTGACATTTTTGACATTTTTGGTATTTTTTACATTTTTTACATTTTCGACATTTTTTACATTTTTGACATTTTTGACATTTTTGACATTATTGGCATTTTTGACATTTTTGACATTTGTGACAGTTTTGACATTTTTCACATTTTTCACATTTTTCACATTTTTCACATTTTTAACATTTTTGAAATTTTTGACATTTTTGAAATTTTTAAAATTTTTGACATTTTTGACATTTTTGACATTTTTGACATTTTTGACATTTTTGACATTTTTGACATTTTTGACATTTTTGACATTTTTGACATTTTTGACATTTTTGACATTTTTGACATTTTTGACATTTTTAATTTTTCTGACATTTCTGACATTTCTGACATTTTTGAAATTTTTGACATTTTTGACATTTTTGACAATTTTGACAATTTTGACAATTTTGACAATTTTGACATTTTTGCCATTTTTGACATTTATGACATTTGTGACATTTTTGAAATTTTTGACATTTTTGCCATTTTTGCCATTTTTGACATTTTTGTTATTTTTTACATTTTTTACATTTTTGACATTTTTGACATTTTTGACATTTTTGACATTTTTGACATTTTTGACATTTTTGACATTTTTGACATTTTTGACATTTTTGACATTTTTGACATTTTTGACATTTTTGACATTTTTGACATTTTTGACATTTTTGACATTTTTGTTATTTTTGACATTTTTGACATTTTTGACATTTTTGACATTTTTGACATTTTCGACATTTTTGACATTTTTGACATTTTTGACATTTTTGACATTTTTGACATTTTTGACATTTTTGACATTTTTGACATTTTTGACATTTTTGACATTTTTGACATTTTTGACATTTTTGACATTTTTGACATTTTTGAAATTTTTGACATTTTTGAAATTTTTGACATTTTTGACACTTTTGACATTTTTGACATTTTTGACATTTTTGACATTTTTGACATTTTTGACATTTTTGACATTTTTGACATTTTTGGCATTTTTGACATTTTTGACATTTTTGACATTTTTGACATTTTTGACATTTTTGACATTTTTGACATTTTTGACATTTTTGACATTTTCGTCATTTTTGACAGTTTTGACATTTTTGACATTTTTGACATTTTTGACATTTTCGACATTTTTGACATTTTTGACATTTTTGTCATTTTTGACATTTTTGACATTTTTGACATTTTTGACATTTTTGACATTTTTGACATTTTTGACATTTTTGACATTTTTGACATTTTTGACATTTTTGACATTTTTGACATTTTTGACATTTTTGACATTTTTGACATTTTTGACATTTTTGACATTTTTGACATTTTTGACATTTTTGACATTTTTGACATTTTTGACATTTTTGACATTTTTGACATTTTTGACATTTTTGACATTTTTGACATTTTTGAAATTTTTGACATTTTTGACATTTTTGACATTTTTGACATTTTTGACATTTTTGACATTTTTGAAATTTTTGACATTTTTGACATTTTTGACATTTTTGACATTTTTGACATTTTTGACATTTTTGACATTTTTGACATTTTTGACATTTTTGACAATTTTGACATTTTTGACATTTTTGACATTTTTGACATTTTTGACATTTTTGACATTTTTGACATTTTTGACATTTTTGACATTTTTGACATTTTTGACATTTTTGACATTTTTGACATTTTTGACATTTTTGACATTTTTGACATTTTTGACATTTTTGACATTTTTGACATTTTTGACATTTTTGACATTTTTGACATTTTTGACATTTTTGACATTTTTGACATTTTTGACATTTTTGACATTTTTGACATTTTTGACATTTTTGACATTTTTGACATTTTTGAGATTTTTGAGATTTTTGAGATTTTTGAGATTTTTGACATTTTTAACATTTTTGACATTTTTGACATTTTTGACATTTTTGACATTTTTGACATTTTTGACATTTTTGACATTTTTGACATTTTTGACATTTTTGACATTTTTGACATTTTTGACATTTTTGACATTTTTGACATTTTTGACATTTTTGACATTTTTGACATTTTTGACATTTTTGACTTTTTTGACATTTTTGACATTTTTGACATTTTTGACATTTTTGACATTTTTGACATTTTTGACATTTTTGCGATTTTTGACATTTTTGACATTTTTGACAATTTTGACAATTTTGACAATTTTGACAATTTTGACAATTTTGACAATTTTGACAATTTTGACAATTTTTACAGTTTTGACAATTTTGACAATTTTGACAATTTTGACAATTTTGACAATTTTGACAATTTTGACAATTTTGACAATTTTGACAATTTTGACAATTTTGACAATTTTGACAATTTTGAAAATTTTGAAAATTTTGACAATTTTGACAATTTTGACAATTTTGACAATTTTGACAATTTTGACAATTTTGACAATTTTGACAATTTTGACAATTTTGACAATTTTGACAATTTTGACAATTTTGACAATTTTGACAATTTTGACAAATTTGACAATTTTGACAAATTTGACAATTTTGACAATTTTGACAATTTTGACAATTTTGACAATTTTGACAATTTTGACAATTTTGACAATTTTGACAATTTTGACAATTTTGTCAATTTTGACATTTTTGACAATTTTGACAATTTTGACAATTTTGACAATTTTGACAATTTTTAAAAATTTTGACCATTTTGACAATTTTGACAAATTTGACAATTTCGAAAATTTTGACAATTTTAAATATTTTGAATATTTTGAAAATTTTGAAAATTTTGACAATTTTGACTTCTGACTTCTGACTTCTGACTTCATATTTCTGACTTCTGACTTCTGACTTCTGACTTCTGACTTTTGACTTCTGACTTCTGACTTCTGACTTCTGACTTCTGACTTCTGACTTCTGACTTCTGACTTCTGACTTCTGACTTCTGACTTCTGTTTTCTGACTTCTGACTTCTGACTTATGACTTATGACTTTAGAATTACGAAGTTCTATTCAAAAATCTAGAGACAGAATTCGGAAGTCAGAAGTCGGGAAGCTGCTTTATTTATATGAAAACTGGTTGTCATCCATTTCACTTGAGTCAAAATTAATTTAACGAGAAGAAAGAGGAAAATATAATGCTAAGAACACAATTAGATAATTTAATCACATTTCGGGTCCATTAAACGCTTGATCAGTTTTCGATCTTATTCAAAAGCGATCGAAATCAATTTCTTAATGAATGAGAATTTTCTATAGATGAAAATCCACTACCACACAAATGAAGTCAACCTTTTAGCGACGACAAGCTACCCATTGAAAAATGTGAAATCCCATCCTTAATGGTCGAGAAGATGACTTCCGTCCAGCTCAATTCTTTTCGATTTCGCCGCAGCAGCAGACAAATGATCAGTGAAGCTTCTATCTTTCGCTATACACTTTCCAAGTAGTTGCTCGTAGATTTTTTCCAGTTGAAATATTGGAAAAAACGGAACAAAAAATCGATTTCTTTTGTGAAATTTATTTTTAAACATTGTGCTCCGGGGTTGTTTTCATTTTCTTTTCGGTTGACAAGCATGCCTCCCCTATTCCATGGACAAAATATACACCGATTAAAGTTTTCAAAAGGAATAATCCTTTTCATTAGTTCCTGGACATTAAGTCTAAAAGATTGATACAATCTTTGATGCAAACGTTTTCATCAACGAGCATTTTCACTTAGCCCTACAAAAAGCTTCCTAAGAGGGTGTGGATTTCTCCCTTTTTCCTGCTTCAGCTGCAGACTTACTCCATTACGCAGAGAGAAAAACCAATTGGATTATTGTTATTTTTACCGTGTCACGTATAGTGAGGAACCTGACTTCCGACTTCTAAGTGTCCTTGTGCCGGTTTCATTTTTTTTTTCGAAGTTCGGACGTGAGCTGTCTGGAAAATGGGATGGGATAAAGTTCACTTTCTGCCTTCTTTATTTAGGGATCTCGGCGGGGAAGCTGGGAGAAAATCGGGGGCACACATTCTCAAGTGATTTTATTTTTGTTTTTTTTTTCGAACAGAAAAAAATGAACGGAAAATGTTGAAAGAAGAAATAAATACCTATACCCACATTGGATGGGAAGCTTTCAAGGAGATAAAATGTAGGTATAAGAGGTTAGAACATAAAAATCAAGGATGGAGTCCAGAAGGGAATGAAGAGCACGTGCTTATTTGATTCTGTTCACCTTCTTGAGTCCAGCTAGCAGCGATGGACAAAACTTCATTGGAAGGTGAAAATCGTGTTTCGGAATTACGGCAGAGCTGGTTTAATTAAACAATTTTATGAATTTCCAGTCATTAATCTTTCTATCTGCTCATTCAGATGCAGATTAAATTCGAAGAAGTTTTTCATATTGAGAGCATTCATTATCCTTCTATTTAAGATAACGTGGCGCAACTTGCTAACTTAAGATGAGCTCCAACCATGAGAAGAGGATTGAAAGGCTAAACAGATTTTGCCGTTTGAAAAATTGAGGCAGTTTTTGACATTTTTGCCAATTTTGACACTTTTGACATTTTTGACATTTTGACATTTTTGACAATTTTGACAATTTTGACAATTTTGACAATTTTGACAATTTTGACAATTTTGACAATTTTGACAATTTTGACAATTTTGACAGTTTTGACAATTTTGACAGTTTTGACAATTTCGACAATTTTGACAATTTTGACATTTTTGACAATTTTGAAAATTTTGACAATTTTGACAATTTTGACAATTTTGACAATTTTGACAATTTTGACAATTTTGACAATTTTGACAATTTTGACAATTTTGACAATTTTGACAATTTTGACAATTTTGACAATTTTGACAATTTTGACAATTTTGACAATTTTGACAATTTTGACAATTTTGACAATTTTGACAATTTTGACAATTTTGACAATTTTGACAATTTTGACAATTTTGATAATTTTGACAATTTTGACAATTTTGACAATTTTGACAATTTTGACATGTTTGTCATTATTGACAGCTTTAGGCATTTTGGACCATTTTAAAATATTTTGATTTTTGTTAATTTTTGAAAATTTTGCATTGAATCAATTGTATCGATTCAAGTTTTTCAAAATTTTTTCTCTTTTCTTTCTTAACTTTGGTCTCATTCAACATGATAATGATGTTTCCAAATTCAAACAAAATTTAATTTGCATACCGCCGGATGGAATCAAAAACTGAAACCCCACAACGATCAAATAGACAAGCAACAGTCGTAGCATTCGAACCCGAAATCGATTTTTGAAACCAATCAAGATATGAATATTTTAGATCTGCATTTCCGATTTGAAAACCTGGATCCTGTCCAAAATTGACAGAATGTTTCCAGAGAAATGTTCACCATATCCAGAGGTATTTTTGTCCCGCGTTTTTTCATCACACTTCTAGAGTCACCTCTAATTTCATACACGGTGGATCACATTCGTTCAGCTGTTCTGGATGTTTGGAAGCTTCGCTTGCCTCGAGATAGCCTGGCGATGGAATCCAGAATCCAAATGGAATTCCATTAGCGGGGTTTTGGGCAAAGGTTTTGGTTTTTTTGTTTTCGTTTGTTTGATTCAAATTTGCAAATTTCACAATTTTTTTTTATTTTTCTGAATATCATGTTAACCTCAAATGTTAATTTCAAAAATAACCTTAGGATACCAAATTTTCAAGTTTATCAGAGACTTCAAGATTGAAAGGACAAAAAAACTTTCTTCTATAGCTATCTTTACTTGAAAATTCTCGAAAACAACTGAACAAGTAACGACAACTTTGCCGTTTTCCTGTTGCAAATAGTTGGAGCAAAGAGATTATGAGCTTCATTCCTAGGAGAAATTCTTTCCCAACTTTGCTTCTGTTGTTCAGTTTTTTCTTACTTCTTTCATAAATAGTTCCGAGTACCCAAACTATGCCTCGACGTATCGTTGTCCTTGAATGTCGCATTCTCTGGGAAAACTTTTGAATGAACTCGTTTATAGATACATTTTTATAAGAAGATCGATTCCGAAAATTTCTTATGCTTAAATAATTTTTTTTTATATTTTCTGCAGTCAGAAAAATACAAAGATTTCAAGAATCGACATTAATGCGATCACGTTTATATAGCTCATAATCGTGGGGACAACAAAATGAAATAACTTTCTCACTTTTTCCCCTCTAAAGCTGCCAATCCTTTATCCGAAAATAGAATTTTGTCTGAAAATGAAGGCAAAGGGTGCAACATCTGGTTGAAATAGTCTTTCGTTTATGAAAGAACGTCGGGGAAGAAAGTACCTGAGCTCATATCTGCCATAAATCATACTCGGGGGGAACTTTTCTCCTCGGGAAGTTTAGTCTGAAGCAGGGGAGTAAATACTTTAACCGGATATCGTTTCGACAATTGGACTGTCAATCGAAAGAGAAAAAAGCGGGAAAATTGGTTTTTTCTACCACGTACACCGGTTTACGCTGGCATTAGACGGAATTTGTTGAGAATTCCGGCGTCTTTTTGTAAGAGACTATTCGAATCATTTTGATTCCAGCGCGGAAGCAATTTTTCAGTAAATTTATTTGAAATTGGGTCAGTTTTTTTTTCGAGAGAGAAAGTTATTTCCAATTCTGAAATAAATGGGTTAAAAAATTGGATAGCTGGTTTATCAAATCGTCCTATTTTATCGGGAATTTGAGATAAAGTCCTAGAATGTATTAATGATGAAGTAATTAAAATTGCTGCATCAACACTATTCTCTTAATTTGTCAATTCAATCATTCCAAATTCCGAACGACTCAATTATCTATTCCGATCAGAAAATTTTCCTCTCACCTGCCAGTGTAACAATTTATTCATCCCGAAACTAGCTGCAACTCCATAAGCGAAGAATCAAATATTCAAAGCTCAAATGCAAAGTTGCGCTTCCGCTTGCCATCATCGACGATTCCATCCGGTTTATGTTGCAGTTTTCCCAAAACGAACGGGAATTCCCACACGGTGCTTCCAGCTGCACTGCAACATGTATGTTTGAACGGAACTTCCGACATGGTCTATCCGTTTGGTTTGGTGCTACATGGCCGGGAGAGTATGAAATTCGGCAACTGGGGTTGAACATGGTTGGTTCCGATTTCTCCGGGGTCGCTGGAGCCAATCATTCGGAATACCTACCCTTATTGAAGACTTAGTTTTACTTAAGTAGGTGCAATTTTCCGTGGATTCCCCGTGTTGTTTTACACTGTAAACAGATTTAATTGGGAAAAACAGAAAGTTTTCTCCAGGGACAGTATCGTTGGCATAAGTTCTGACTCAAAAGTGGCTCCAGAGAGTAACTGAGCACAAAACTTAATTTTAAGAACAATTTAATTGGGCCAACAAATAAGCAGAGACAAACATCCTTTTTCGTGAGCGTGTACTCGTTTGAATGGAAAACTATAATGCAAATGCAAAACTCTAGCACCAAGCCCTGTGTCTTTGTGTAAGTTGTGAATAAGGGAGGGGCAAGTGGGAGGATCCCCAAGTGATTATTTCCTTACCGAGCCACATGCTTGTTAGTGAGGAAAATTCCTGGCATCTCAAATAAGCATACATTCGCTAGCTAGATAGATACCAACATGAGAAACATCCGCCCATTTGCAAAGTAGAAGCGCGTGTTTCAGGAGGAAAATGTTGGAAGGATTTGTCGGTGGGTGGAAAGTCTTTCTCCATTGAGCTCCCTTTATTGGATGCAAAGAACTATCTTTATCTACTTGAGCCCCGGTGACATTTTCTTAGTTTCTTTCCACCTCCTCCGCTTTCTGCAGAAACATCAGCTGGTGGAGGAGTTTTGTTGAACACACTGTCATTATAATTATGGTTACTATTGAGAACTTGCTTCATTCGTAACAATTTGAGGGATGATACAGTTTGCGGATGGTATTGTGGAGGGATCTTGGAAGACAGTTTTGGGTGAGAATAAGTTTGAGTGTTTGCGTTACATTTATTTCAGATAAACTTGAATTCAATATTTAAAAGCATCAAACATTCATCTTTTCTTGAAAAGGTTGCATGATGTGGCGCCTGTTTTTAATGTTTTATTATCAATTTTGTCATATTTTAAATAACCATCTTGAAAACAAATCATCGGATCAAATAAAGCAAAACTACACCAATCAAGCTAGAGAAAACCGCGAAAAATAAACCCGAAACCCTGCTAATGGAATACATGGAATCAAAATTGTCAAAATTGTCAAAATTGTCAAAATTGTCAAAATTGTCAAAATTGTCAAAATTGTCAAAATTGTCAAAATTGTCAAAATTGTCAAAATTGTCAAAATTGTCAAAATTGTCAAAATTGTCAAAATTGTCAAGATTGTCAAAATTTTCAAAATTGTCAAAATTGTCAAAATTGTCAAAATTGTCAAAATTGTCAAAATTGTCAAAATGGTCAAAATTGTCAAAATTGTCAAAATTGTCAAAATTGTCAAAATTGACAAAATTGTCAAAATTGTCAGAATTGTCAAAATTGTCAAAATTGTCAAAATTGTCAAAATTGTCAAAATTGTCAAAATTGTCAAAATTGTCAAAATTGTCAAAATTGTCAAAATTGTCAAAATTGTCAAAATTGTCAAAATTGTCAAAATTGTCAAAATTGTCAAAATTGTCAAAATTGTCAAAATTGTCAAAATTGTCAAAATTGTCAAAATTGTCAAAATTGTCAAAATTGTCAAAATTGTCAAAATTGTCAAAATTGTCAAAATTGTCAAAATTGTCAAAATTGTCAAAATTGTCAAAATTGTCAAAATTGTCAAAATTGTCAAAATTGTCAAAATTGTAAAAATTGTAAAAATCGTCAAAATTGTCAAAATTGTCAAAATTGTCAAAATTGTCGAAATTGTCAAAATTGTCAAAATTGCCAAAATTGTCAAAATTGTCAAAATTGTAAAAATTGTCAAAATTGTCAAAATTGTCAAAATTGTCAAAATTGTCAAAATTGTCAAAATTGTCAAAATTGTCAAAATTGTCAAAATTGTCAATATTGTCAAAATTGTCAAAATTGTCAAAATTGTCAAAATTGTCAAAATTTTCAAAATTGTCCAAATTGTCAAAATTGTCAAAATTGTCAAAATTGTCAAAATTGTCAAAATTGTCAAAATTGTAAAAATTGTAAAAATTGTAAAAATTGTAAAAATTGTAAAAATTGTCAAAATTGACAAAATTGTCAAAATTGTCAAAATTGTCAAAATTGTCAAAATTGTCAAAATTGTCAAAATTGTCAAAATTGTCAAAATTGTCAAAATTGTCGAAATTGTCAAAATTGTCAAAATTGTCAAAATTGGCAAAATTGTCAAAATTGTCAAAATTGTCAAAAATGTCAAAATTGTCAAAATTGTCAAAATTGTCAAAATTGTCAAATTGTCAAAATTGTCAAAATTGTCAAAATTGTCAAAATTGTAAAAATTGTCAAAATTGTCAAAATTTTAAAAATTGTCAAAATTGTCAAAATTGCCAAAATTGTCAAAATTGTCAAAATTGTCAAAATTGTCAAAATTGTCAAAATTGTCAAAATTGTCAAAATTGTCAAAATTGTCAAAATTGTCAAAATTGTCAAAATTGTCAAAATTGTCAAAATTGTCAAAATTGTCAAAATTGTCAAAATTGTCAAAATTGTCAAAATTGTCAAAATTGTCAAAATTGTCAAAATTGTCAAAATTGTCAAAATTGTCAAAATTGTCAAAATTGTCAAAACTGTCAAAACTGTCAAAATTGTCAAAATTGTCAAAATTGTCAAAATTGTCAAAATGGTCAAAATTGTCAAAATTGTCAAAATTGTCAAAATTGTCAAAATTGTCAAAATTGTCAAAATTGTCAAAATTGTCAAAATTGTCAAAATTGTCAAAATTGTCAAAATTGTCAAAATTGTCGAAATTGTCAAAATTGTCAAAATTGTCAAAATTGTCAAAATTGTCAAAATTGTCAAAATTGTCAAATTGTGAAAATTGTCAAAATTGTCAAAATTGTCAAAATTGTCAAAATTGTCAAAATTGTCAAAATTGTTAAAATTGTCAAAATTGTCAAAATTGTCAAAAATGTCAAAATTGTCAAAATTGTCAAAATTGTCAAAATTGTCAAAATTGTCAAAATTGTCAAAATTGTCAAATTTGTCAATAATTTAAAAATTGTCAAAAATGTCAAAATTGTCAAAATTGTCAAAATTGTCAAAATTGTCAAAATTGTCAAAATTGTCAAAATTGTCAAAATTGTCAAAATTGTCAAAATTGTCAAAATTGTCAAAATTGTCAAAATTGTCAAAATTGTCAAAATTGTCAAAATTGTCAAAATTGTCAAAATTGTCAAAATTGTCAAAATTGTCAAAATTGTCAAAATTGTCAAAATTGTCAAAATTTTCAAAATTGTCGAAATTGTCAAAATTGTCAAAATTGTCAAAATTGTCAAAATTGTCAAAATTGTCAAAACTGTCAAAATTGTCAAAATTGTCAAAATTGTCAAAATTGTCGAAATTGTCAAAATTGTCAAAATTGTCAAAATTGTCAAAATTGTCAAAATTGTCAAAATTGTCAAAATTGTCAAAATTGTCAAAATTGTCAAAATTGTCAAAATTGTCAAAATTGTCAAAATTGTCAAAATTGTCAAAATTGTCAAAATTGTCAAAATTGTCGAAATTGTCAAAATTGTCAAAATTGTCAAAATTGTCAAAATTGTCAAAATTGTCAAAATTGTCAAATTGTGAAAATTGTGAAAATTGTCAAAATTGTCAAAATTGTCAAAATTGTCAAAATTGTCAAAATTGTCAAAATTGTTAAAATTGTCAAAATTGTCAAAATTGTCAAAAATGTCAAAATTGTCAAAATTGTCAAAATTGTCAAAATTGTCAAAATTGTCAAAATTGTCAAAATTGTCAAAATTGTCAAAATTGTCAAAATTGTCAAAATTGTCAAAATTGTCAAAATTGTCAAAATTGTCAGAATTGTCAAAATTGTAAAAATTGTCAAAATTGTCAAATTGTGAAAATTGTCAAAATTGTCAAAATTGTCAAAATTGTCAAAATTGTCAAAATTGTCAAAATTGTCAAAATTGTTAAAATTGTCAAAATTGTCAAAATTGTCAAAAATGTCAAAATTGTCAAAATTGTCAAAATTGTCAAAATTGTCAAAATTGTCAAAATTGTCAAAATTGTCAAAATTGTCAAAATTGTCAAAATTGTCAAAATTGTCAAATTTGTCAATAATATAAAAATTGTCAAAAATGTCAAAATTGTCAAAAATGTCAAAATTGTCAAAATTGTCAAAATTGTCAAAATTGTCAAAATTGTCAAAATTGTCAAAATTGTCAAAATTGTCAAAATTGTCAAAATTGTCAAAATTGTCAGAATTGTCAAAATTGTAAAAATTGTCAAAATTGTCAAATTGTAAAAATTGTCAAAATTGTCAAAATTGTCAAAATTGTCAAAATTGTCAAAATTGTCAAAATTGTCAAAATTGTCAAAATTGTCAAAATTGTCAAAATTGTCAAAATTTTCAAAATTGTCGAAATTGTCAAAATTGTCAAAATTGTCAAAATTGTCAAAATTGTCAAAATTGTCAAAATTGTCAAAATTGTCAAAATTGTCAAAATTGTCAAAATTGTCAAAATTGTCAAAAATGTCAAAAATGACAAAAATGTCAAAATTGTCAAAATTGTCAAAATTGTCAAAATTGTCAAAATTGTCAAAATTGTCAAAATTGTCAAAATTGTCAAAATTGTCAAAATTGTCAAAATGTCAAAATTGTCAAAATTGTCAAAATTGTCAAAATTGTCAAAATTGTCAAAATTGTCAAAATTGTCAAAATTGTCAAAATTATTAAAATTGGAAAAAATGGAAAAATTGTCAATATTGTCAAAATATCAAAAAATTTCAAAAATGTCAAAAATATCAATTTCATCAGCAGTTTTTTTTTGTCAGTCGAATTTTTCTACAATGGAAAGGGAAAACAGTTCTATTAAATGTTTTCTTCTAAGTTACGGTATTCAATTTTCAAGGATATTTATTGTTTCCGAATTTCTCTGGAAAGGTCTTCAATACCGGGAGATTATTGTTTTGCTTTGTTTGGTTCATTTCTATGGAGCACCTTTCTTTTTTTTTCTCGGCGCTTTTCTTTTCACCTCGGTGGAAAATTCTTCAACGAACTGGAAAAGTACTTCAACAGACAGCCAGCTGGAAAAGATCCACCGTCCGCCATGCGAGAGTGCGAAGACGAAATCGAAAAATGATTGAGAGATGGCTGACAGCTGCGATTGGAGGAAGAGATTGCGACGAGGAGGATGACATAAGATTTATATCTGGACGCAGTGTCCTTTTTTTTGTTCTTTATTGTTTTGAGAGCTTTTCAACAAGGCAAAAAATATTTAAAAATATTTTGTATTCAAAATAAGTTTTTCCAACAATTTTAGGAAGCCTTTACAGAAAATTTTCGGGACAGAACTTAACATGAAAGAGTAAAATCATTAGAACGAATTTTTAACACTGCTTAAATTCAATGAAATTTTTTAAAAGAATTCAGAAAAAATGTCGTTAATCTTTTCAACAATAAGACATACCTTCCTAGTTTTGCCAATTAATGTAACCCTCAAAGTGATATTAAAAGAATGTTGTTACAGTTTAACGGGCCATCGCGAACGATGGCATTCGCTTTCGCCTACATAATGGATTTGCGCCCACAAACTGCGCTAGCAAATTGCTTTCCTTCATTTGCGTCGTCGTTTCCGTCGATAAGGCGAGTGGCAACGCGTTCAGCTCCAATCGCTGCTGGTCAGTTGTGATTCTCAATGTTATTTTGATGAACTTCTAGTCGCAAGTATTCAGTCTTTCTAACCGGATTGATTTTACTAGACTTTGAATGACAGCCGATGGGAAGCTCTCATGGGGATTGAAGGAATTCGATTTGGTGGCTCCAGATAATTACTTTTGAATAAGATGGTTGATTGCAGTTTGAAATTGTTCGAAGTTAAATATTCGAAATGAGCTGGAGTAATTGGATTTAAAAAGATTTTTAAGAATTTTAACAAGTTCTCTCATGTTACATAAAATTATTGAGCTCACATGGCGACCGTCAGAAATTGGTTTGAAAATTTTTATCAGCTGCATTGAAGCTTTGCGGAATACTTCAAGGTTGCTGAGTTCAGTTTGTACACGAATTTCTGACGGTCGCCATGTAAGCTAAATGGTCAACATCGAAGAAAAAGCTGAGTTCGTTCAGTTAAGACGTATTAAAAGAAATTATCGCTTAAATATTCATAAAATGCTATTCAATAAATTGTAGCAAGTAGTTGTGCTTTGCTTCGGAGAATCAGCAAAGCAATTTCCCTAGCAATGTGCCGGGTATCTCATTAAATTTTATTCCAATCCAAACAAACCCACAACACCCGCCAGCGATCGGATAAGAATTATGACACCCATTAACCGCGCGCTTTCCCACAGATGTTGCCACGTTTATTTATATAACTATGCTGCTACAAACTCCCTTTTCTAAACTAGCGATCCACCAAACGACAGGGAATTGAGCTGCGCGTATATTTATTTTCTACCCTCATTACCGTCCGCTAAACACGTAGTAAATAAAAATCGATCTTGTTTGGTTTGTTGGACTTGGAAAGTCGAGTCGAGTCTTTGGAATGCTCTGCTGATAATTTTCAACTAGGTGTAAATCGAAAGTCGGAGAAAAAATATGATCTGACAACTAAGTCACACGTACTCCCACACCTTTTTTACAAAAAAAAAAGAGGGGGGGGGGGGGGTACCCAACAAATGAGCGGCCGTCGTCGGGCCATTGCATTGAGTAACGAGAAAAGTGAACCGGAAAATATGTATGGTTCGAAAGTCGTCATAAACTGCTGGCGCTGGCTTCGCGATTCCCGCGGAAAGGGGGGATGACGATTGTAAACAAGCAGTTCAACATAGACTCGCGCCGCGCCGTTTGGCAAACATTTGTATTGAATTATTCTTGCCGTATTTTTTTTTCTTTAGTTTTTTTTTTTGCTCAACAAAACACAAACATTCCCAACTAAATCAACGAGAACTGACTCGGATGGCAAAGCGGGTTGGTCCGATGAAATCCGCGATGAAACTGTCTGATGGCGCGGGGAGGATAAATTTATGTCCTTCCTACCATTGCAGCCACATGCTTAGTGGTGGCGAAAAGCAAGCAAAAAAATGGGTTTAACTGGAGGTTGGATTCGGACAAATTAAAAACAACGCTGTTGAACAACTTTATGCTTTTGACCTTTTTCGTTTGGGAGGAATTTTTTTTAACTTTTTTTAATCGAATTCGAATGTTGGTCAAACGATGAATTTTGAATTGAAATTTAGAACAGTTTTGAAAAATGTTGTGTACAAAAAAGATAAAAATCCTGCAAAAAGAATTCGAAACTAGAAAATATAACAAAACAGTCAAAACTAGCAAACGATAGCAATTTTTGGTCAACCTTTGCCCAATTCGTGATAATGGAATTCGATTCCCGTTTCCGGAATCCATCGAATCAGCTATCCCGAGGCAAACGTGGAACACGTCAAAAATTCAGTGAGCTGGACAAACTATGTGATAGCCCAAATAAAAAAAAATAGTAGGTGCCTCCAGCTGGAAGTGTGATAGAAAACAAACAAAAAACAAACCCTTTTGGACATGGTTAAAATTTTGACAGGAGCACGTCCGCAAACCGATCTATTTTCGGAAACGGGATACAGGTTATCCAAACTGTGTCGAGCATAGATCTGTTAAATATTCAAATTCATGGCAGTTCTCAAAAATCGATTCACTAACACAAAGTGATTCAGTTGCAGGTCAAGCTGGGTGTGATAGTTTTTGATGCGATTGAATACAAAGTGGTTGTTGCTTAAAAATTATATATTAAAGATGATTAAATTTTGGAGTACGGAATTATCCGCTCCAAATATATTTTCTTTTTGTAAAATGACATGAAAATCACTCGTTTCATCTGAATGGATTTGCTTCAGAAGAAATTAGTTTTTTTAGTCTCGAGAAATAGGAAAAAAATGCCCATTATTTGAGATTCATATAATGAAGCATCAGGACTTAATTGAAAAAAAAAGGAGGCAATATTGGAGCTTAAAATTAAAAAACAGCTATTTTTTCAAAGAAACTTAATCGTAAATTACGTAATTTTCAAAACTTTAGATGATGGAGACAAGATTTATCTCAGACCTTTCAGTGCTAAAACTAACAAACTGTAAAATTAGTCTCATTCACTAAAATAATCCGAAAAAAAATATCTTCGTTGATCATAAAAGTACAGAGATAATAATAATAATAAAACTTAAAAGTGCTGCAAGTGGAACGGTGTACCAAACAATTAGGTTTTGTCCATACAAAGAGCAAAGATCGCTGTAAAAATTTATCATATTGGAATTTGATGAGTTAAAAATTTTCGTAAGATAATTTTTAAAATTTCACATCAAAATGAGGATTTTTTTGGAAATTTTTACCCTTTTTATCTTTGCCGATAGATTCCGACATTCGTCTTTCAATTTATAGATTTGTTCAAATTGTTCCAACATCTTTGAATATGAATTTGTTTTATTTTTCGCAACTTTATAGTGAAAATATAAGTTAAAATAAATGTTGCGATGTTAAAGTTATTGACTTTTTTCATATAGAATTCATATAGAAATTCTCTGTACAAATATTAATATCATTACAAAATATAAATAAAAACCGTTTTACTACATAAATATGTTTTTTTTTTTGTTAAAATTCGTTCATTTTCTATAAAAATACTGACCTGACGTAGGGTAAATAAGAAAATGTTAATTTACTTGATTTTTTGCAAAATTTTAAAATAATGTTTACATGAGTAAAATTGAACTTTAAGGTTTGTATGGGAAAATTGAATATTTTCCACTAAAAAATCAACATAATTTTTGTTTCTTTTGTGAAACCGAACCTGCTAATGGGTTAGCGCCAAATTATATATTCTCTAAAGGAAATTTTTCGCTGAACAACTTTGTCGACGACCATAACTTTAAATCTAGTTAGGGAAAAATCATCACATCACATCACATCACTGCTGAGAGCATAGCGAGGTATTGCATAACTTTTCATGCAATACTTTGCTAGGCACCAAGCAGTGATGTCAATTTTTTTTTGTGTTTTCAATCCCTCATGACATATCTCTGTTAAACAGCTAATAACTTTTTTGCCATATGGTATACGAAATCTCCAACAAAGTTGTTCAGCGGAAAATCGTCTTTCAAGAATTTATAAATTGGCACAAAAACTATAAGCAGGATCGTTTCCACCAAGAAACAAAAACGATGTTGATTTTTCAGTATATTAAATTTTCCCATACAAACCTAAAAGTTCAAAGTTACTCATGTAAACGTATATTAAAAATTCTGCTAAAAATCATGGATGAGTTTTAAAGCAAAACAAAGTCCTTTTATAAATATTTACAGGGTTGCTAGCGATTTTTCGTTTTGAAATTCCAAAGTTTTTCCCGGTTTTTCCCAGGTTTTTTCCCGGTTATAAATGATGATTTTTTTTTTTTTTTTTGTCTTTATTTGAGAGGTTTTCAGCCGCAGGCTGGTTCGCCTCTGTAAAAGTTGAACTATGCACTTAAGAATTACAGGTCATTATACAAACTTGATTCTTTGAGAAATTCTAACAATTTTTCTTCATTTCCTGGATCATTGGAAAGTGCGTTGCGGATAGATTGGTCAATATCGTATGTTTCTCTGGTGCCATGGAAACCGGGACATTCGGTGATGATGTGTTCTACCGTAAGTCTCGTGTTGCACTGCTCGCAAATCGGTGTGGATCCTCCCTCTAAAGTGTGTCGATGGGTAAGCCTTGTGTGTCCAATGCGTAACCGTGATAATATTGTTTGGTCTTTTCTGTTTTTCTGATCAGTCCAGATGTAAGGGTTCCCCTTGATTTTTGCCAAAAAAAGATTTCTATTGGAAGACCAGATGTTCGTCCAAGCTCGCCAGATCATGTTTTTGACCCACAAATGAAGGTCTGAGGCTGGGATATTCGTTGGATTTGGGTGTTCGTCTCTACCAAGTGATGCAAGTCTATCTGCTTCCTCGTTGCCATGAATTCCGGTATGGCCTGGTATCCAGCAGAAGGTAATATTCGGTGGTTGAAGTTTTTGTATCCTTTGAATCCAAGGGTGTCGATTTTTTGGGTTTTTCAAGGCACTCAAAGCGCTAGCGGAGTCTGTGAAAACGACGATATTTCCGGAAGATGTATCTTGGTGACTGATTGCAAGTAGTAGGGCCGCAACTTCAGCAGAGAATACAGAAACTTGTCCAGGTAAGTTTTGTGCTATTGCCACAGACGGGCCGTAAAGGCCTGCTCCTACTTTATCTGATAATTTTGAGCCATCGGTGAAAAATTTGTCAAAAAAGAAAAAATTTTGCTCTACAACCGAATTGTAATGGGCAATTACTTTTCTCCGAGGGTCTCCAGCACGAACGTTTTTTCTTATTTCAGAATTTATCTTTATGTTGCTTGCATTCCACCTTAGATCCCCTAGTCGTTCTAGGCGTTCTGTGCCTGGCAGTTCTAAGTCCGTGTATTTTTGAAAAATTTCTTTGGCACGGTTGTAGAAAATTAGTTCATCTTGGCTTAATGATTTTTCGGATATACTTATGGCTTTTTTAACAGCATGAAGGGCCACAATCAAATAGAAAGGCAAAACTCCAGCTTCTGCACAAGCAGAAAGGGCTGGAGAACTAGGTAATAAACCTCCGGCGTTTCTGATCATGCTGTTGTAGACGGGACTTAAAATATCTACTAGTTTATCAAAAGCTGTACTGGTGATTTCCAGACCATATAGCAGTTTACTCGTTACTACGCAGTTACCAACTCTGAGAATCGTACGGCGATTGTTCACATTGTGACGTTTGCTAATAGTTTTAATCAATCTCGATCGGCTTGTTATTTCTGATTTCACTCTTCTAAAGTGCGGTTCGAAAGAAAATCTGCGGTCAAACGTTATACCGAGTATTTTTGGCTCTTTGCGATACGGAATTTCTTTTCCGTCAAGTTCTATTTTGAACTTCCATGGATGATGATTTTCTTGACATACATGACTTCTAACACTTTTTTCAGCTGACATGCAAAAACCTATTGACTTCGCCCATTTTGAAATTCGATTAACTGCTAATTGCAACTTCCGTTGGTTGATTTTCAAATTTTTTCCTGTAACTATAGTTATTATGTATTCAGCGTATACAAAAACGTGAACTCCTTTATTCAAGACAGAAAAAATGGAGTTCATTGCTATTAAAAAGAGTGTAACTGCCAATACTGATCCCTGTGGTACGCCATTTTCTTCGCGTTTGATTGATGAGAGTGATTCTCCAACAACTACTTGAGACGTTCGATCAGATAAGAAATTAGATATGAATTTCCCAAGACGACCGTCTATTCCCCAAGATTTTAATTGCTTCAGGATCCCCAGCTTCCAGGTTCTGTTGTAGGCTTTAGAAATATCGAGGGAAACAATATCTACGTGTAAACCGTTTGAGATTGCTTTTTCAATGACGTCGCCCACAATGGCTAAATAAGTGCCGGTTCCACGGCCTCGACGGAAAGCATGCTGTCGATTGTCGAGCCATTCGTTTTCGTCCAATAGAGTTACCAAACGCCGATTCACCATCCTCTCAAAAACTTTGGAAGGGCAACTTGTGAGACTTATAGGTCTGAAGTGACTAGGCTCCCTACTTTGTGTGCCGTTTTTTGGGATTGGCACGATATGACTGTTTCTCCAGCATTCAGGATACGTTCCTTGACACCAAAGGTCATTAAAAGATTTCAAAAGTGCAGATTTTGCTGGGAGAGGTAACCGTTTTAGCATAGGATACCCAATTAAACAAGGTCCAGTAGATTTTCCATTAGAATTGTCAAGGGCGAAAATTAATTCATTCATACTAAACACCAGGTTGTAGTCCCGTTCAAGATTGGTCATATGATTGAATATAATCCCCTCTTCCTCTGCTTTAGACTTTGAAATCAAAAAGGCATGATCGTAATTGGCGGAAGCGGAGAGGTCTTGAAAGTAATTTCCAAGCCCTTCCACTATTTCTGATGGTTCCTCAGTAAATTTCCCGTTAAGTTTAAAAAAAAAAACCCTGCGATCGGCGTTTTCCATTCAAGGAATTTACTCGGTTCCACAGTTCGGCACTCGATGATTGGGGACTGATCCCATCCAAAAACTCTTCCCAGCAGCGTCTTTTGCTTTCGGCTAATATTTTACGGCACGAGTTCCGAGCGGCACAGTATCTCTGATGGTATTCGGTGTGTCGTGGATCTCCTTGAGCAAGTTTTCTGAGTGCACGTAGATATTTGCGTCGTTTCTTTACTGCGATTCTAACTTCGTCATTCCACCATCGAGTCGCTCTCCTACCCGCTCTACCACCCGTACGAGGAATACATTCGAGGCTAGCTTCATAAACGATGCTGTTAAGCTCGTCGATTGTATATGAAATGTGGCTGCCTACCCGTTCAAATAACAAATTTTCGAATTTTTCCCAATCAGCACTGTCATAAGACCATTTTTTGCGACGTTGTAGAGAAGGTAGGGTTGTTCTTCTGGTAATTTCGATTGGAAAATGATCGCTTCCTCTGGTGTCGTGGTGAACCATCCAATCAAATGTACTTGCAAAACCTGGCGAGCATATTGATAGATCAATGGCAGATCTAGTTTGGCCTCTAAGAAAAGTGTCTGTCCCATTGTTGAGAATAGTGAGATTATACTTTTCTGCTGTATTGAAGATAATGTTTCCCCGAGAGTCTGATCTTGAGGATCCCCAAGATTGGTGATGTGCATTAAAATCTCCGAGTACGATAAAAGGCCGTTCAAGTTGAGAAAACAACTCAGATAGCAGTTTCTCCAACTCGGAGATTTTCCCGGGAGGTAAATAAATTGATACGATTGAAACTGGAGTATGAGATTCAAGTTTAACCCCGATCGATAGGAGAGGACTGTTTAAAGCTATCAATGTATGTTGAGTGGGGTTTCGAATGGCGATTGCTACGTTTTGGTATCTGGTCTCGCCGTTTTTCGTGTACCATGAGTACCTACCACCAAACCAAGAATTGAGTACAGAGGAGTTGACTCGGTGTAGCTCCTGAAGGGCGAGTACCTCGGGGGGGTTGGGTGTGACGATGAGAGTGAGATCATTTATGTTGTTCATCAAACCGTTGATATTCCTCTGGAGAGCCAGACGGTGGGAGATGCTACAACTGTCGTTCAGTTGGGCTTGAGATTCATGGGAATCGGTTGACGTAGAACGTGATCTAGCTTCTGCTTCTTCGTTGGCTGCCTGTGTTAAGTTTGGAGAGCTCGATGAAATCATCACAGCTGGGCTTGAAGAAATTTGCCTTGGTTCGAAACGGGAGCTGGTTCCTTCACCTGGCTGCCAGTCAGACGCAAGTTCTGGAAATGGTGGATGAGTAGCAGCTGTTTCTTTTTGCATTGGATTAGGTACTGACCTTAGTACCACCCGGTTGCCAATCACTGGCAACCACCGAAGTCCTATGGATCAACGGTGGGGCCTGTGAGAGGCCGAGCGGGGGTGTTAGTGATGTGTTGGCGAAATCCTTCAGAGTAGATCTGTTGTTTGGTTTTGTGGAGCTGGATACAGCAAACTGTGGAATTTGTGGAACGATGGCTGATGTTCGATTTAAAATAAATGGATAACGAACCTGTGGGCCTCCCGGTTGCCAAACACTAGCAACCGCCGAAGTCCCTTGGATCAACGGCGGGGCCTGTGAAAGGCTGTGCGGGGGAGGTGATGATGAGTACCTCAGCTGAGTGTTGATATTAGTTGTTATTAGATGGTCTATGATGTGTTCTGCGATCTCCTGCTCAGAGCAGTTGTGTAGAAGGTTGGTCGATTCGCTAATCCAGGAATTGAGCGAAAGAGAAATGACCCTGTTTGGATTTTGGAGCATGAGATCCTCGATGGGGCTACAGCTGTTCAGTCGTGCTCGAGATTCAAAGGTGTCGGTCGAAGTCGAAAGTGTCCGCGTTTTTCTTGGGGCAAGACGAACTCTGGTTCCCTCGCCTGGTTCCCAGTAGGGTGCAAGTCCTGGAATTGTTGGAGGAGTAGCAACTATTTCTTCCGAAGCGGAATGGGTACTGACCTTAGTACCACCCGGTTGCCAAACACTAGCAACCGCCGATGTCCCTTGGATCAACGGCGGGGCCTGTGAAAGGCTGGGCGGGGGTAGTGATGATTGGTGACACGGTATAGTGTTGTCTTCAATGGTGAAATGTTCTACATTCGGTTCTGGAAACGACGATCCGGTGGAGTGCCTTCTTCTTGGATTGCGTGAAGTGTTTTGTGCAACGGGTGTGATGGTTCTTTTTTGTGTGTTATTGCTGGTAGATGTTATACTAATTTGTTTTATATGATAAGCCATATCGGAGGAAATAAAAGTTGGTTCTTTACGATGTAAAGATTGTTTTAATTGCTGTCGCCGAAAAGCATATCAACGTCATCAGATGATATGATGACCTCTTGACTGGGTTCGGGACAGGTTATTAATCTCTTAGTTTCAGCGTCCGTTGCTGTGGGAGATATGTCAATGTTTCTTTTCCTGCTTATACTACGAGTAGCAATCCGATTGGTGGAGTTCTGAGGGTAATTTTTCGAGATTCTTTGGGTTTGATTAATTGCGTTAGTTTGTTTTGGACCCGAATCTTTTCGAGAGACGCGATTTTTTTCTTGCTGTTGAATTTCGGCAGGAGAGATGTTTGTAGTGGTTGGTTTTGCCGTTCTAGCTCGATCAGTTGTTGTTCCTGTTGTTGGTGTAGAAGGAATGATTTTTTGTTTTAAGGCTTCTAATTCTGATTTGAGTGCAACGTAATCTTTCATTTGCTCACGAATTTTAAGAAGTTCGTCTCGTAGCATTTTGATTTCACGGTCTTTGTCCGAGTTATCGTTCAGTCTGTTTTGAACTTTACTAGCGTAGCTGGGGGCTTTTGACGACTCTTCTATTAATTTTCTGGCTTCGAAGAAAGAAATTCCCCGGTCCATTTTAAGGCGTATCACTGTTTCTTCTTTACGAAAAACAGGACACAATTTGCTTACCGGAGAATGGGCGCCTTCACAGTGACAGCAAAAAGGGGGATTTGCACAGACTTGGTTTTCAATCGTTGGATGACTTTGGGAGCAAGTGAGGCACACCGATTTACTAGTGCAATACTTAGGAGAATGCCCGTAAGCTGCACAGTTACGGCATATTTGGACGCTATCGTAGTATGTTCTAACGCTGATGCGAATGAATCCGAAATATATATGATCCGGTCGTATGGTGCCCCGGAAGGTTAGTACAATCAAGGGTGTATTTAGAGTTTCTTCGTTCACTTTTTTGGTTATTCTTCTAACAGCTGTGACTCCTTGATCTTGCAGTTCCTTTAAGAGATCTGGTTCAGCAACATTGATTGTATCAGCATCGTAGACTATTCCTTTGGTAAAATTGTGTCTTGGATGATCGACAACTTCCACAGGGGTTCTACATTCGTCTAATAAGTGAGACATTCCGAGAAGAGCTTTGTACAATTGGGCAGACTGTGTACGGAGAACGTACCGTGTACCCCGCGCTTCTTTTGTAGCTGTTACAAAGGACCGGTTTTCGTACCCAATAACTGCTTCGATGGAACGGGCAATGATAAATGGGTTTGATGGTAATCTCTCTTCCCCCATTTGTTGATTTGGTTGAGAGTTTTGAGTTTCGGGTATTTCTTTTTCATTTGATTTCCTAGCGCGGAGCAATAACACACGTAGTATTCCATCGTTGTGGCGAGTTGTCATATAAGCTGGTAATGTTCCTTCAACTGGATAGGGAGGAATCCCCGGTGATGTTCCCGCCATGGCGGGGTAACGTCTAGTTCCCTCAGAGGTTCAGATTTTTAGTTGAACGACAATGAGAAAATCAACTTTTCAACTTAATTTTGGTTAGGTACACTGTTTACTCGGGTCACCAAGAAAACACAATGGTGACAATGCGATAAAATTGATTTTCGCTTTATCAAACCTTCCACTTTTTTAAGTTAAATTTCAACACTCGATTGTTCTTCTACAAGTGCTAAAGCATATGTTTAAGTGATATTGATCACTTTTAATATTCGTTATATCAATGGATTTTTCGAAAATAATACGATGTAGAAACACGCGTATTGATAAATTCGTGTACCCGATAAAACTGAAATGATGATTTATTATAACCGTTTTTTAATATAAAATCATTTTGAATGAAAAAAATCTATGTTAAGGGTCTCAAACTTCTAACTGTTTGTAAGATTTGTTGTTTTTTTGTAAGAATGTAAGATTTTGTTTTGTATCAGGGTAGAGACCTTAGATTTCGACAGAAAACTAAGGCAGGGCTGAACTTTAATCGTTTGAATGTAAGATGTTATTTTGTTTCACGGTAACAACAGGCTCCTGTCTAAATCTAAGATCTATTTCGACAGGAGCCTGTTTTCGATACAATTTTTACATAAGACAAATATTTCAGCGTAGGAAACTTTAAGCAAAAGTTTTACGTGGGAATGATTAAAAACTAAACACTTGCGACATAATGCTTCGTTCCTCAAGCCAATTCAAACGAAATATACAAAACAATAACTTTTTCTGGTAAAAAAGAGGTGTAACTCTGCCTAAAAACGTCTCAAACTGCCAAATTATTTGCTATGTGCATAACATAGTTTTATGAAATATGTACATATATCGAACACTGAATCATTCCGAACTAAAACTAAAACTGGTACAGTAGAACCTGTATGGGCGAGAAACCTCTATAAGTGAGAGAAAACACCAAGCCCCAAGCTTTTAAAGCACAAAACCTCTTTAAGTGAGAGTGTAAAACATCTATAAGTTAGAGTCGTTTCCCTGACTAGACCAAGGAATTTTTTAAAAAAATACCACTCTTGTAGTGAAGTTTTGGTACCAAAATTATAATCAATGAAAAAAATATCCATAGTTGCATATTGAAACTCACTCGAGAAAACTTCGAACTGCTGCTTCAACTGGTTTCTTATAAATCAGTGGATTTTTATCATATACACATTGTTAAGTTGCATTTCTAGACCATTTTAATGCATTTGTATGTTGTTGACCCTCTATTATAGAGCACCTGGTTGAGTTAGATACCTCTTTGAGCGAGAAAAGAAGTTCAGTCCTTTGACTCTCACTTGTCCAGGTTCGACTTTAGTTAGTTTTGCATTTAGTTTTGTCGATAATAGATTCATTATTAATTTTGTAGCATTTGAGTTATTATGTCATATTGCTTCAAAATAAGATAAAAACGCGATTAAAACTTTATTGTTTGCTAATAAACGAAAATAAGCGTTTATGAGATAAATTTATATCGTGACTGTGAAAAACTACTCTTAAGTTTAGGAATAATGTTTAAAGTATTTTTGAAATTCCGTAAAAAAATTCAAACATGACAATTTTCCCGGTGCGGTGCCAAAATTCCCGGTTTTTTCCCGGTTTCCCGGTGGCACGATGAAATTCCAAAGTTTTTCCCGGTTTTCCCGGTTTTCCCGGTTCGCTAGCAACCCTGTTATTTAGGTTTGAAAAATTCGAAAATGACCCCAAATCTTCTCAGTCGATTGTCATTGAGTTGTTTTTTTTTGCGTTCCTATGATGCAGCGAATATAAGAAATATGCAGTAGAAGGATTGACAAAAGAAAAAATGTCGCACACGTTCTGACCACAAAAGTAAGATAAATTTTTACGATCATTTTTTCTAATTGTGAAAAAAAAAGTTATTCATACCATTTCTGATGTGTTTACAACAAAAATTAACTGAGAAAACTGTGATATGATATGAGTAATATTTTTAAATTGTATTAACATTTTTGAGATTTTTACACCTATCACAGATTGTATCACCTATCAACGACCAATCTTTAATTACGATTATGTAGGTGCCTCAAACATACTCAAATTTATCTAAGAGTTTTCTACAAGCTTCGTTTGAGAAAAGTTTGGCGTCAAGAACAACTTTTTTTAGCTATGCATTTGAACACATTCGATTTTATTCCAATAATCGGTAATAATTTATTCTTCAAACGTCCCCTTTTCAAGCTTAATTATTTCAGGATATTTCAAACAAAAAACTGAATGTGTAAGGGAATTTAGAAAAAAATTGTATTTCAACTTCCGGAAAATATATATATCGTGTTTAAGTAAAATCGAAATGTGCCAAAAAACAGTTGTTACAAAACTTTAAAAAAAATCATGAACTTTACCGGCCGACCCATATTTCTTATGTAAAAACAGGCGCAAAATAAAAAATCTCAGTAAACAGTTTTTAAGTTATACTTCAAATATAAAATTTTAGAAAAATCAAAAAAAGTACTTGTACTAAGTTTCAAAGTACTGTCGGTCAAAAAATTGTCCTATGTCGGCACCGAAATATTCTTTAAAGGTACTTTTTTTTATCAATAGTTGAACTGAAATATCTTCATTTAGTGTGAAAAAAAAGTTCTCTTTTAAGATCTATAAGAACTTTACTCATGAAAATACTGGATCTTAAGATATTTATAATCTACAACATCAAGTCCAAAAGTTATGCCAAAAAAATGTCCGTACACTGAAGTTTAAAGTGTCTTAATCTTTAAATTTTCCTCAGATCACAGCCAAATTTTTGAAATTGTTACTCACGCAGTTTCAATCATTATTGTCAGTTGATTTTAACAGTTTTCTGATAATTTATTATCAATTTATGTGATGCATAGCTCTGTTTACTTATTTTTTTACTGTAAATGAAAGCTAGCGATCTACTGATTCAGTAAATAGATGATATTTTGGCTTCAAATTGTTGGTTTTGATCGCTTGTAAATGGTTTTCGGTTATATAAGCGTAAAGGTCAAATTTGAAAAAAAAAATTAATCAAAATCTACATATAAGTCAACATAAAACATCAAAAAAATAACAAAAATATGTTTTAAGGCTTTTTTTTAAAACAAAATGACGCTGATAATTAGATTTATCTTATAGAAGCGAAAAAATATGTTTTTTAATGAACAAAGTATTCGATAGTGTTTAAAAAATTGTTAGCTTCATTCCTTTCCAGCATTGAACAAATCCTGCAGTAAAATTGTAAAGGTTCACGAAATGATCCCTCATGAAAGTAATGTACACGCATAGGACTAAAAAATATCTTGAGAGTGAAAAACATGGAAAACTTTCGGTATAATGGAAAACCCTTCCAAAGGCGATAAAATAATTTATCGTTATTTAGTCAGCCTTTCAGGTCACTTATGGCGGTTTTTCTAAGGGAAAATGGCAGGGAAGTTTACCTGGAAGGAAGAAGGAAGAATATACCTTCTTTTGGATTTTGGTTTTGCTATCGAAAAGTTCAAATTTTGAGAAATCGGATCGTGATATCTGGAAAATTCATCATTTTGGCGGTTTTATTGAACCCGGAATTATTATTCAGCGCGAACGTTTGTGAGAATCAAGAAATCCCGAACACCGGAAACAGAACCGCCGATTTGCCGGTAAGTTTATCTATCGGACTATTTCTGGATATTTTTCACTTTAACGGCGGAAAAGGGAATTCATTTGTGGATTATTTCGTTAAAATATACAAATATTATTCATCGCGATATTTCTTTTTCCAGTGCCGATTTGGTTAGAAACCTCCCCTTAGATCGAGTGCGGGCTTTACTGCGTTTTCTGCACATAAATTTATTTTAATTGTTGGCGCTCAAGTGCTAGAAGTTATAGTACGCAAAAAGTGCTAATAACTTATTCTTTGAGAGAGATTATTAGGGTACTTTTTTGAAGATTAATCGTCATACTTGGTGCATCTGCTTATCAAAGGTATTCCTACGAAATACCCGGATAAAAAGACCACGACAAAATTTTCTACCGAAAATTCCGAGATGACAGTCAAAGTTTTCCCTTTGACCCTCTTTAATCCCTTAAATCTCTCCCTCTCTATCAACTCTAGTTTTGGTAGAAGATTTAAAATTGATGAATGTCTAGTAATAGGGAGCTTGAAAACAGGCCAACTAAAAACCTATATAAAAAGTAAAAAAAAGGATTTTTAATATTCTCTCATGTACCTAATAAGATCTTGTATAGAAATTCTAGTTGCAGAGAAATAACTTCTAAAAAATTAGTTTAAAAATAAGTTGAAACGAACAGATAACATGACAATATCATTTAAAATAGTCTTGGAATCTGCATGATATTAAAAATTTCAAATCATTTATCAACTTTGTTGAAGTGGTCTTGAGTCAAATTTTATTAATTTCATCAAAATTCCTGAACTTTGCGGATTTTGGATAGATTAACAAAACGAAAACTACTCAGAAGTCAGAATTAATCATCGGGAAAGTTGATCATTGAAATAGAACCTTTATTTTCAAAATCTCTCTTATGATCTATAAATTTGCCAAAAAAGTGCACAGATTTCTAAGATTTTTGAACTATTTTCTGCATGTGGGTCGAATAGACGCGTCTTGATTTCGAACGGATATTTCGCGAACAATATGGGGAAGTAAATTGTTTAGAATGGTTATCTCCAATTCAGGTCCTTTCATTTAATCTTTTAAACTTCAAAAAAAAATGTGTTTGCTTCTGCATTGAATTAAGAAGAAATTCTCATATTATGTCTTTTTTAAAAAATGTGAAATTATTATAGGGGAGAGTGGGGTATCGTGGGCCATGGGGAAACGTGGGCCACTTTAAATATCTCAGATGTGTGTTGAGATAAAAATCTCAAACCAACTGTCATCGTCGTCGCTTTGCGTGAGCATATATTTCTATATGTTGTTGACTGGAATACGCATCATATGCTTCTTTTATTTATCAAGCTAAAAAAAGTTAGAAAAATTTACTTACATAATTAAAAAAACACCCGCTAATTTCATCGATGGGGAACCTAAAGTGTATAACAAAAATATGCTCATACGCTTATGATCATAGTTTTGTCATGATCTTTCACGTGTAAAAGGAATTTTTGATGAAATATCAATAAGTCACACAAACGCAACCAATTTGCAAATTATAGCTTGTGGGGAATCGTGGGCCACACATCTTAAATCACTTATATTTTTATGTTTTTATACACATTAAGAACTTAAAATACGTTTTACCTATCTGCAAAGTTTTCTTATGCAAAGTGAAAAGTTATGAAAAATATTTTGTCCATCCTATATAAGAAATTTTGCCAAAACGTTCGCGAGCCAGGTTTTGGAATCTATGCGATCATACACAGCTCTTTTTTTATTTCATCATCTGAAATTGCTTTTAAATAACGAAATGAATTAAGAAATCATAGTTTTGGGTCAACTCATAAACTTTGTATGTTATTTGGTCAATTTGGATTTGGTGGCCCACGTTTCCCCACCATTTTTCCAAATCCAAAAAATATTGCTTTTTTTTCAAACAGTCAGAATTTGGGGAAAATAACTTATCAAAATTTAAAAAAAAACCTTATGATACCTTGAAAATGTAGAAAACCATACCATTTTTTATTTTCATTTTATCTTTTATAACAAAGAAGTTATGGAACAACGAAAAAAAGTGGCCCATGATTCCCCACTCTCCCATACTTTTTTTCGTGTTTAGGGGCTCCCCGTGCTTGTAATAGATTTCATAAAATTAATAATATTCAGATCTGGTTTGCTGGTTTTGATTACTGTTTTGTGCTAAGACTTAATTTTTTTCCCCCATCGAGGGCCCCCCTTGAGCCTCCATCCCCCTCCTAAATCCGGCCTTGCTTAAAAAGTGAAGAGGAGTTTAACTAACAGAAGTAACATATTGGAATTTTTTAAAAACCTAATGAAAATAAGATTATTCAGTAACTCTTTCTGAGATGGATACATATGTAAAAGATTATGATATTTCAATATTTAGAATTAATTTGTTTATGTCGTGTGGGACTAAGGATGGATTAGGGAATTTGAAAAATACATCAGTTTTGTCAGCTCTGAAGTGCTTAATGATGACTTTTGGAAGTGAGCGAACTCAAAATTGTGGCCCAAGTAAGCCGAATATGGAAAATCTGTTACGTTGCACGCTCAAATTAATTTTGGGCCTAGCACAAGGTCCAATAAAAAAATTGTACCAGAACGACGGGGAAAAGTCGCACAACGAGCCTGAAACTTGTATTGAATTTTTAAATATTTTGTTCGGGGAAAACATGCAAAACCAGTTTTTCACCAATAACTTTTGCTCTGTCTGCCATTTCTCTTTAATATGCTTTTTTAATCATAAATTATGACAAATATTTTATCAAAAGACCGCAATTTATAAAAGCTTTGATAAAAAGTGTTTAAGCTTGAAAAATTTGCTTATGTTAGCGTAATTTGGTATCTGATAGTTTTTGAGGCCGGAGATTGTTTCTATAATAGTAACAAACCCCTCCGACATAAGGGAAGGGGGAAGGGGTTTCCTTACCAAATATTCATAAAAGATGACACAATCTCTACAATTTTAAGAAATTACCTTAGAATTTTCCACAAAACCAAATATATTCATGATAAGATGATATATTGTTTTAGTGGCTAATTTTTTATATATTCAGTTGATTATTTGTATTGAAAATCCCTTCTTTAAGCTAAAAAGAGGGGAGTTCCATATAAAATCCAAATAAAAAGTGCAGAACTCGTACTATTTTCGAGCTATTTTGATTAAATTTGGCACACATCTTTTATAGTTATAAGATGGTTTAGAATATTACAAAGTATTATAAGGAGCTGGCTATTACACAATTTTTGCTTAGCTAAAGAACATATCAAGCACATTCAACCAAATTTGACATAGAAATGAATTTTGGCAGAAGAAATGTTTCTTTGATGCCTGAGACCCCTCTTTCCTGCAAATGGGGAGATAAATATAAAATTTTTTTATTGTCTCGCCCCCTTCCCTCCCTTAGATTTTACTGAGAAACTCTAAGGGGGAAGAACAATAACTTAAAAAATTAAACATAAACACATTTCAGAGACCGAAAAACTAGTTGCAGAATATTGGATTTTTTTTATTTTGGATAAAAAAAAACCCGACTTTTCGTATTTTATAAATATGGATAGCATGCCATTTTGTGGCATGCAAGCTTTTATAATATTTATTCCATTTTTTTTTAAACAAACACAAACACAGCCTAACTCAAGGGAAAGCCTCATTTAGCATGGAAATATTATTGAATAGGAGAAATATTGCTATGAGACCACTCCCTCTTTACAATGTAAAATTTTATAACTAATCATGCAAATTGAGCCAAAATGAGCGGTGGAGGGTATTTGAATACAAAATATTTAACTATTATCATTTAAGTGAGACTAATTTCTCCTTTCACTGAGGCGATAGGAAGAAGGGAGGGGAGCTCCTATCCATTTGTTGGTATAACTCTAGAACTAATTGAGCGAATGGATAAAAATTGGGAAGGGAGAGTATTTAGATACAAGAAATATTTCTTTGATGATTTGGTTCTGCTCAAGGGGTAGAAAGGCGGAGGGGGTATCCATAAATTTTTCCGCAAAACTCGAGAGCTTTTCAAATAAATGGAACCAAAATTAACAAGGGAGAGTTTTTGGATACGAAATGATTTTAAGGACATTTGAGACCCCAACCTGCTTCCGATGGAGGGATGAAAAAGGGAGAGGCGAGTTCCGTACATTTTTTCTGCCAAATTTGAGAATTTATTGAGCAAATGGAACCAAATTTGACACACAAAAATATATTACCAAAAATTTCACTAGTTTTGGAAGGTGTAGCAAAGCACACCGGGCTAGTAAGTTGAATTAAAATTTAACCATAAATAGTCCAGTCCAGCCGCTTTGCCCGGATTTCGTTTCAAAAATTCCGAATTTGGCCCGGATATATTCATTTTATTTACCAATAGAAACAAAAAAAAAAACAAATAGAGTTGTAAACATTTTTTTTCTACGCTTTTTTTAGCTAGATTTATAAAAATAATCATGAAACGTTTTTTGAAAGCGTAAAATATGATTTCAAAACTGATGATGTTTTATGATGAAAAAAATTATCAAAGTTTTTTTTCTTGATTTGTGTTGAGTAATTTCTGGATTATGACCAAATTTGCCCGGATAATGCGTGGATTTTGCAAGGTTTTTGGATAAAATATCCCGGAATTTTCCGGCCCTTATTTTAAACGCTATTCTGAAGTATATGACAGAAAATTGGAGAGGTTTTTGGGTAGACCCAGCAATGTTTGAAATTTAATTTGAAGAAAGACAAAGAGATAATAACTAAGTTTATTGTCAATTTATGATCCACCAACTATTCCTCTCTTCTCTAAACCTTGGAATGTGTCAACTCGAGTAAACAACAAATTATCGTCTGAAGGTCTGGGAGGCCGCCAAGTGTTTATAATACTCCCATTATTCAATACTCGATACCGTCGCCATTGACCTTCTCCCATGTAACTGGTTATTCGGAGTCCATTTAGTGTCAGTTAGCTTTTATTTTTTCCAAAACGTATTTCCTCGGAGGACAAGCCAGACATTGACTCCCTTCATTATTGATTTCAATCGATTTCTAGCGTCCACGAACGTCCACCATTAATGTTGGTGGCGCTTTGATTAACAAGTTGTAAGTATCAAAAGCTATTCAAATTCCTACAGTAGCGCTTATGAATATTCGATGATCTCGGTAATCGAGTCCCTCCATCGCATTCAATGAGGATGTTATTTTTGGTGGTTTGGTTTTCGTTTTTTTTTTTTGGGCAGAGCTAAACTTTGAGTGAAGGTCAATAATGTGGGTACCTCGGAGCCTTCAATCAAACTTCCGGCCATCAACAAATGAGGAAAGTTGACTTTTTGAAATTTCGTTGATCGACACTGCTAGGAAGTAACTTCGTGTTAATCTGAATTGTTATGTATGTTGTAAATAGGAATTGTTGAAAAAAGCAATTTTTTTTAAGTAGGAAAAATTCAAACTTTAAACAAAAAAAATCCCTCCTGTCGTTCGTGACATTTCAATCAGCCGTAATCACTTGTCCTTAGGTCATGTTAGATTCATCAGACAAAAATGTAGTGCTGAATAATTCATCAATGGGGACAACCCCAGCCGACAACTTTTCGTGCAATCGTGCAACAGAAGTCAATGTAGTAGGTTCTTTGATTGCGCTGCAGATGATCATTTATTCAGTGGATTTGACAACGAGCTGCACCTGACCAGAGAATGTGTGACATCTTTCCCACCACCTGCACCCGTGGGAAAATTTGAACACTTTGTGAAAAGGAAATGACATTAAAGGTAGATATTTCTCGAATAAGATGAGGGAAATCTAACAGCAAAATTTGTGAAGTAAAATTAACGAAAAAATTAACGAAAAAAAAATTCTCATAATTCCTGAACGTGATAAACAAAGTGAAAATAAACAATCTGGAGGAAAAGAAATCAAGATAAAAGCACCGCCAAAGGTATGCGCCCAACCAAATTCTTTTCACAAGGAACAGCAAGACCTCTAGAGGCTGCAAGAAGGAAAAAAATATCCCGCCACAAATTCTTCGACGCTTGACGTCCACCTGTGGGTAGGTGAAAGGGAGCAGAACCCCATTTTCCACTGATTTCTCCTTTCCTTTTTTCCATCCTATGAATGAGCCGTTGGGGTCGTTGGGGAAATGAATGAAATCGAGAGCTCGGCTGGGCTGGAGGAAAAAAAAGGTAAGGTGCGGTATCAGCAACAGCACAAGATGGATGATTATTATTCATAGGCCAATGATTTATGCTACCAGTAGCATACTGATGAGCGCTTTAACTCGGTTCAATTCCGCACATTCAATCTTTCCTGTTCGTTCTTCGTCGCTCTCTCTCTAGGGGGAAATTTCACTAATATCCCGCAACGCGGGATCTAGATAGTTATGTTCGATTGATTTCAGTTGATTCAATTGGAATGGAACGGGAACGAGCATGTTGAGCAATTTGTTGCAATTTATTAGACTTTTTTCGGCTTATTGTGAAACATAACAAGGTAAAGTTCAAAAAGGATGCGCAAACAAGCAATGTTTATTAACACTGAACGTACCGAAGAAGGTCAAATGATAGTATTTGTACTTGCTCTGCCTACAACTTCTTTTTTAATTGATTTTTAGTAATTTTCAAAATAAACGTATTTTTCATAATATGAATTTTAAAAAGTTTGTTGGTTTCGAAAAACGTATGAGGTAGATGTACCTTTTTAAACCAGCGGGGGTCAAATGACCCCTAACACTTTTCCGCCAAAACTCTCTTGTTTCTCAACCAATATTCGGCTACAATCATTTATTTTAAAGTAATTTAAAGTCTGAGAAAAAAATCCGATAAAACATGCTTCGGGAAAAAGATTGTAATTCAATAATTAAGTGCTCGAACAAAAAAGTTCACTTAGTGCTTGAGAAAGCTGAAGTTAGAAGCTGTATGTAGCATGTATGGAAATATTTTTTTAAAATATTTGATTTGAAAAGTTGATGTAACTTGTAACATTTTGGCAACTTTTGATTTATAAAACACGAAACACAAAATTTTTGACGACCATTCAAAGGTAGCTGTTTTTCGAACTTTTTAACTATCTGCGTATTTGGAGACTATTCTAGCAACTTAATTCGACTTTGTACTGGATTTTGAGTATGTTAACATAAGGTTATTGCAATAAAACTATATGCAAAAGATAGGCCATTTCATACCGGTTCTAGTGATGTAACTTGACACAACATTGACGATGCGGTGCTTAAAAAAAATATGATATCAAATTTTTGTCAAGCATTGCACCGACACTAATTACATTGCTAGAACCGATATAAAATTTCCTTTCTTGTGCATTGAGTTTTGTTGCCAAAATATTTTGTAAGCATACTGAAAATCCAGTGCAAAGCCAAATTCAGGTGCTGGAATAGTCTCGGACAATGCAGTTTGATAAAAGGTCCAAATTTGCCGTTAAGAATTCTGTGTTTCGTTTATAATAAATCTAAAGATGCCAAAATGTCACAAATTACGTCAACTTTCCAATTCTCTTTTCAAAAAATTTTTACTGTGGCTGAAACAGCTTTGGCTGTTGACTTATCAAAAAGTACGGTTTTTACACTACTTTTTATACATTTTTTTGTGGCCAAGATTCAAAGAAATTTTTAAAAAATATTTCCTTATGTGCAATATATAGCTTCTAACTTCAGCTTTTTCAAGCACTAAGTGATTTTTTTTTCGAGCACTTGATAACTGACCTACAGCAGTGGTCGGCAACCTTTTTGGTCGGAAGAGCCAAAACTCTCAAACTTTCAATATTTCGGAGTTTTAAAGAGCCACATTAAAGAATTATTGTATTGGTTTTAAATAAAAAAAACAAAATTTATGAATGATCAATGAACATTAGGTTTACGAGAATAACTTCGAACCCGTTAGTGTTTTTTCTCTAACTCTAGGATTCTTCTTTTAAATCTGTTTCTAATTACCATTAGATAAGTACATGGATTTACTTCTGGATCGTCATCTCTTCTTACATTGTTTGATTGTATATCAATTTTAATTCGTTGAAGAATATCGAGTAAAGAAAGTTTTAAATCCATGTTAAGCTTAAATGAATATTTGCACAATGTGAATGATTTGAACATATTTACAAAAGCAAATTATTTATAATTTCTTTGGCAAAGTAAAGCTTTCAAAATAATAGTAAATATATTTTCCTTAAAATTATCAAGCTTTTTGAAACATTCCTCAGATTAAGCTTATCCCTTTCTAAATCCAGAAGTATGAGGAAAAATGCAACTGTAGTAGTCGAAAAATTTTTATTTTCAAAAAATTATGCTTCTGACAACTGATAGAATTTTAAAAATTCATGACATCAAGCGATCGTGTTTTCAGGATTTTATGCATATGGAAAATTGAAAAATCTCAGTTTATGTCACATGTGATTCTTCAGTATTGTGCGTCCAATTGAATGAAAAATTAAATTTAATACATTGTTGCACGTCAGTGCTGGCTAAAGCTGCTTGACCAGTATAAATCTGTAATAATATGATTTGGTTGCCTTTATAGAAAAATCTTGACAAATAATAAAGAAACAGTACTTGGCAAATCAGTTCAAGGATACTATTAAAGTTTCTTAACCAAAAATTAATAACAATAAATCAACAGTGATATACTCTTAATCGAAAATGAAAAAAAAAATCCGTTACTGAATCTTTGATCAAAATTGGTGTGCTATGGTAAATATTTGCTGCGCGCATCACATTTGAAATTTCAAATGTGTTCAAAGACTCAAAGGTTTACATTTTTTTTTTCAATTTACATAAAATTTAATTATAAAAAAAAACTGCTTCGAACTGAAAAGGTTAATTAAGTTATTGAAAATCAGTATTATCAGTATTTTATCCAGCCAGAATCTAGGTATTTTCCATAAAAAGGCAATCGTAAAGCTGAAAACTAAACACACGAAAAATGATTTTTATCAAGGCACATAAGCGGTTAAACGGTCATATCTCACAATTTCAAAAAATAACATGCGAATTTATTTCGCTAAAACAAATTGAAAATTTGAAATTCCTTTTTGAAAACCGGACCAGACCTGGCATTTTCCATTTTTTTCTTTGAAAATCTGAGCAAGCCCCTGGTAAACCGGGCAATCTGGAATGCCAATGAGATATTCAATACATTAAAATTTGAATATTCAGGTAATTAAATTTTTCGTTTAAAATTCAAATGAATACGATAGGATTGAGGAGGTGGTTTTTTCAATATTTTTATATTTTAAGCGTCAAAGTTGTAAATATTTATCGAAATTGTTGAATAATTCTAATGAGATTTTGGAAATTACAACTGATTTATTTTCACAGAGGACAAAAGCGTGTTTGTTCGATTGATTCAAAAATCGTTTTGACAACACACGTTTTGAAAATAAATAATTTGATTTAAGTTTTGTTGTTTTAAAACAAGAGTTATTCTTTGCATTTACGGTTAATGATAAATTAAATCTTGATCTCTATGCTGAAGCTTCAAATGTAGTAAAAAGCTAAAATTGGTCAAATTAGGTTTAAAAAAATGCTATTTTTCCATTTGGTCCTTCCGCTTGTTCCTACAGCTGATGCGGTTTAAAAATTCTGTTCTGGACCTATGAAAGTCCGTGTGCCAGGTCAAGCACGATTTTTTAAATATTTCATTCAAAAATAAATATAATATAAGCGGAGTGAACTAAAGAGCCACAGTTTAACATCAAAAGAGCCGTATGTTGCCGACCTATGACCTACAGCCTTCTTCTCGAAGCATGTTTTTCGGATTTTTTTTTCTTTGACTTTTAATAACTTTAAAATAAATGATTGTCATAAAATCATATTTGAGCCACGTTAAAAGCTTTTCAAAACCATAAATTTTGAAAAAATTGTTTGATAAACAAGAAAGTATTAGCGGAAAAAGTTGAAGGGGTCATAGAGCCCCCGGTGGCAATAATAGGTATTTACAAAGTGTCGGTATGATTAGTTTTACATTTTTTGTAATATTTTATCATTACCTGAGGGAAAAAAGCCAGATTAAGCGGAGGGCAACGGAGGCCTCCCGAAGAAAAACAAAAGATGTACATTATTTCAATAATAATTTTATGTTGGGGAAATCTTTTTAAGGAAATCGGAATGAACGTAGGGCCGCTAGCGGATTTTCCATGAAGTAGTATCTCCAACGGTTTTCCTCTAATATAGTGTCCAGATTTTTTTGCACACGTATCCGGGCCGAGCAAATTCGACCTATTTTATTTTCAAACACAACGAAAATTAGGCAGAAAAATACTTGAAACTATTTTTTTTTCAGCAAAATAAACAAAGAGCCTTCAAATCTTATTTAAGGCTTCCTGAAAACCGAACATAATTTTGAATGAATTCGCTAAAAAAAATGCCAGTTTGATATAAAAAATTATGAATTAGTATAGCTTTTTTTGAGTTTTTTGTTGAATTTTGCGAACACAGTAAATACATCTGGGCAAAATCCGGGCCTTTTTCAACGAAATGCGAGCAACCGGAGTGGACAGAACTTTTTCTGAATTTTGTATAAAATATCCGAAGAAGTCCGGTTAAAGCTAAGCAATCTGGCAAACTTTCTCTAATCAAGTTAAGGGGCCCCTAGAGTGACAATTGTAGTATTTTTACCGCATTATGTGAACTTAATAAATCAGGACAATTATTTCCAAAAACTGGTAAAATCTAAGCATATGATTTCGAATTTTTCTCATAAAATCTGAAAAAATCTGGCAGAACTCCGTCGTTATTGAAAAAAATTAAGAAGAAAGTGAGAATAAAAACTTATTTTTTTTTATTATCTAAACACGTCAGCGAGCTGCTGTAGTTTTCCAAACTCCCAAAACTAAAACATATTAATACAGAGCTAGTTCAAAAATTTGAGTTTTTGTGTTTTTTTAGTAATGTGAACGAATCCAGCCAAATATTTAAAATATTCTTTCAATCGGGCCTATTAAACCTTAGTTTGCTTTCCTGGTTCATTGAACTATGAAAACCCTACAATAAATGATACTCCACTTTCTCTTAATTATTGAATAGAGAAAACAAGTATTTTACGAGGGCCCAACAAATCAAACGTTGTGTTTTTATTATGAAATATTTTCTCCACTTTAAAAAAAAATGTAACGACATTTACGGTGGCTAGTAAAACTTTTTCTTAGCTTGTTCGATATTCATCAGTGAAAGAAGATTTGCAGTAAAAGAAAGGGTAGAATAAGGAAAAATATCTTTCATTTTCATAAAGTTCAAACGTCTTGTAAAATTGTACTTTATGAAATTTCAAGGTCTATTGTAAATATTCACTTATAACCTTTGATTTATTTGTGAGGAATTAATAAAATTCTATTAATTGAAAGATTCATGTTAACTTAAGATTACTTAAAGACTTTAAAATGAATATTCCTGGATTTTATTCAGTAAATATTCAGGTAAATGTTGAGTATTATTGAAATTAAAAATAAAAGATGAAAGTGAGAAAATTATTGAAAAACTTTTAAAATTTAAAATTCATTACAACCAACAAATCGCTGATTTTATATTCTTTTTTATTTTGATTTCAATTTATTTTCGAGCAATTTAGTTTCGTGACGTCACAACGCAATTTTTTTTTCTTTTTGAAACACGGTTTTGCAAAGCGTTATGACGTCGCGGAATTTTATGTTCAGCTATATGAAAGTATAATCATAAAATGAATGCTTAATTTACTAAAAAAGCATAGAAACTCAACAAATAATGTGATTTGGGGATGAAGTAGATCCATTTTATTCCAAAACATCAAGTGCATTTAATCCAAAAAGGCCCATATGGAGTTGAGGTATGCAATACTGCGCACATCAATTTTATTCGAATTTTTTGTGCGATCACGTGAATATTATTTTAAAAAAAATTAAAACAAGGAAAAACTTATTCGAAGTAGCGTTAAAATGTGTTTCAAAATATTTTTAATATTTTATTGCAAAGGAAAGGAAAAATAAATGATAATTACAAAAGCCTTCGAACTACTAAAAGTTTGTTTTTGTAAATGGATACTAGAGTGCCTAAATCGGCCGACTTATGAAAATCTTTTAAGTTGCGAGCTAGATTTGAACCTAGACCTATCACAAAGTTCAATGCTAAATTTGGGAAACCGGGCCACAGAAAGAGATGGCGCAATGAGCCTGAAATTTGTAAAGCATTACGAGAAATTTTGTTTGAAAGGAACATGAAACCCCAGTTTTGCATCAAGTACTTAAGTCTCCATAGGCCGATTTCTTTTTGTTATAGCTTTTTTTTTATTACAAATATTTAATCCTGAAGTCTCATTTGTATAAGAGTTATGATAAAAAAGATATTCAGTTTCAAAAGTTAGTTTCTGAAGGGTCAATTATTGAAAAATACATGGATGGTTGTTAATCGATGCTTATATACCCGAAGTTAAATAACTGTTTATGATAACTCTAATCGAAATGTTATCTTCAGATGAAATACTGTCATAATAAAAGCTTTACAAACACTCAAATTATCAAAAAAAAATCGGTTGATAAAGAACAAAACTATTAGTGAAAATCTGTTTTTCTTGTTCAGCCCGAATAAAATCCCCAAAATTTCATTCAAACTTCAGGTTCGTTTCACGACTTTTTTCGCTAGCAAAATTGTGTATGGGACCTTGTGCTGGTACATATCTTTTAAGTTTTGTAATCAGTTAAAAGTCTTTTTTTGTCAATTTTTATCAATTTGTTGTATATTAAATAATCTATTATATAAAATTCTCTTGTAACGGTGTTTGTAGTACTACTCCTCCGAAATGACCCAAACGATTCGAATGAAATTATTTTTAGAATATTCTGTAGCCATGCGAATCGGTTTATATCGAATAAAAACAACACAAAGTCGCATGAATTGCCGTAATAATTAAATTTGTAGTTTTTTGAATGAAATAAAAGTCATGGCTTCCATTTTTTCGAGATTTTTTTTTCCTTTGGGCGGTTTGTTTTTCGTCTCCAAGGTCGAGGCGTCGCGAGCAGACGTCGTTAGAAGATAGTAACCATGGCATAGCATACTGATCAGTGAGAATGTTTTGGCGCGTATTTCTCAACCAAGCATATTTTCAATGCAAGTGGTGGCGATATAAAGCCTTGATGTGATTTTTTTGTTCTTGATTCCTAGCTCGTTTCTACAGCACATGGTGATGAATGACGCCTAGATGTGACTCAGGTTGACATTTTGCTGATCGAATAAAACATATAATATTTGTTTTGTCAAAATTTGAAATTGAAAAGTCGGGCATCCATTTTTAGAAATTTTCTTTTCTTTGAGGGGTTTGTTTTTCATCTCCATGGGCGAGGCGTCGCTAGCAAACGTCGTTGCAAGATAATAGTAACCAAAGCATACTGTTCATTGATCGCTGGAAAAATTTAAAAATTTGGCGCCTGTTTCTCAACCAAGTACCTACCTATATTTCTTATGCACGTGGGGGCGATATGCAACCTAGATGTGTTTTTTTTTCTTGCTTATTTGTACACAGCACATGGTAATAAATGACGCCTAGATGTGACACGGATTGATATTTTATCGATCGAATCAATACCATATAAACGATTTCAAATATTAAAATCATTTTTAATTTGTGTTAATTTAAGTAGTAAATTGTTGTCCAAAAAATATGAATTTGGTAAAGATAAATATGAAATAATGATGACACTTTGCGGACGTTTGAAAATAAGAAATTGGGAAGCTTTACATTCAATTTCGTATAATCCAATACGCCTAGAACGCTGGACACATCATCTGAACAAGAGTCTGTTCTTTGAAATAGATTAGATAGGATTGAAATTTTTAAAGGCCGAATGAAGTTTTTGATTTTTTGCAAACGTAAGTTGAAGTTATCAATGAAATAATCTAATTTTCAATAACAAAAAGTGAGGATATGCATTTTCCGGAAGAATTATCAATTAAGAAAGTAAACTAGAGCAAGTGCAAACTTTCAACTTTTACAAAAAATGTATACATTATTTCTTCATCTAAAAATTGGTGGGCCCAAAAAAACTGACTGATTAAATAAACTCAACTCTTCTTTTTTTAATCATTCATCAAAAAACTGTTTACACGTTTACTAATTGTTTACACACAATTCAAATACGATCTTAACATGGATAGTATGTTTTTGTTTAACATATTTTGGCTACATAGAAGAGACTTTTGATTCACTTTTTTGTTGAAAAGTTTTTCTTGTGATTGATATTCCAGGGGCTGCAGATTTTTATGATGAACTTTTATTATGACCTGAAAGTGTTAAAAGTAATATAAATTCCTGTAATTTCTGAGGTGGAATAAGTGAAAACGCGCCATTTAGCAATGAAACATCTACAATTCAAGAATTTTATCTCCAAAATGGCCAGAAAGGATATCCCGAGTGTTGAATCTGAAGCGGATATTCAAAACTATTATAAAGCTCTTTTGGTTGAACAGCATTCAGTGAAATTGAAGTACCAAGCATTAATTTATTCCGGAGAAAAACTCAATGAAAGTTGATAAAACAGACAAACAAGAACAAGTATTAAATTCATTTTAAAGTCTTTTCACTGACGCATCTGAAAAAGACCTACGTGTTTTAACTTGCCCCAATAAATGGGATAAATGTATACTTCGATATTTCTTTTTGTCAACATAACTAATATTTTTTATGAAAAGATTATTTTTTTCAGAAAAAATGAAAGTTGAACTGTGGTGATATTTGCTTGAATTTGCCCCGATGTTTCATTTTTGAAATGAACTCACGAAACCATCGAAGCCTGAACAGATTATTTAATTTCGATCTATTGAATTTTAAGAAATCTGCTTTTCAATTAAATTTTATTAAATCTTAAAAATATAACATAATTCTAAATGAAATCACAGATCACCACCAACAATGTTAAGGAAATTTTGAAATCAGAACATCCCAATGCTTCAATTAGAATCTTTTAAATAATGGGTGAATATATCTTAACATATGTTTTCCTCTTTTCAAAACCAATTGTTTCGTTGATTCATTGGGTTAAAGTTAAAAGGAATTAATTTGCATTTTTTGCTTGAATAAAAAAAAAGGAATTTGCAGTATACAAAATCGTCAGATTTAATGCCATGACAAGTGCTGTTTGGGAACATTTTAAGTTGAAATATGTAAAGTCTATAACTTAAGTATCAGAAAACTAGGAAAAATTGAAAATAGACGTCAAGTTGAACATGGTAAGACGAAGTTTACCGGGTCTGCTAGTAATCTATAAAATTTACCATGTTCAAATTTTTTTTAGAATCTCATTGCATTTAATTCATTAATACTAATTTTCTTTGAACAAAATGCCAGCAAGTAATAGAAGCTATTAGCGGGTTTTTGCTTCTGAACCGATTTTTATTCTGAAAATTGCATTGAGTTCTTCTCAAAATGTTTGAAGAGACAATTTGTGACGTTTAAAGTAATCATGATTTGAAAAACAATGGAGTTTTTGTGACATCACAACGCTTAAATATAGATTGGTACCTTTATCACCGATTCTAGGGTAAGCTTGCAGTGAGTTTTCTTCATCTCGTATCATGCTGTAAAAAAGACTTTTTTACATAATTTTGCAATGGTTTTTGACTTTGCTGTGGAATCTAGGACGGCCCATTTCAGGTTTCATCCGAGATTGACTCACAACTGACTAAATCGATAACTAGATACTTCCAGCTTTGTTTGGAAATTCCAGACATTTTGAACTTCTGCCAGAATTTTTTTTAGGTTTCCAGACTTTTGACGATTTTTTCCTGACAATTCCAGACTTTCTGGTAAGGACATAAATTTTTCTAAGAAACTATGAAAATTCGAAATGGTCATGGTTTCAATATGGCAGGAAATATCTTTAATGTATGTTTAATTGAGAGTCAGAACGCATAACTGATTGTGACAGAAAAAAAACATACGATCAGTGGAAATCCGTTGGCAACCCTCGTTGTGAGCTCGTCTATTCATATTCTTGAGACTGTGAAAGTCAGAGGGACATCTGGGATGCCACAATAGCTATTTTTTAAATATTTCAAATAATGAATAGTTGTTAAGATCAATTTATTTGAATACATTCTCAATTCTTGAAAAAAAGGAACTGAAAATCTTTTGATGGAACATGAAGCTCAAAATACAACCTTTCTAATGGTGTGCAATTCATTTTTTGATAATGAAAAATAGAGATGTACCGAATAGTGGTATTCGGCGAACGGCCGAATACCGAATATTGACCTTTTCAACTATTCGGCCAAACGAATATTCGGTCGAATATTCTCTTGAGTTTTCAATAGAAATACTTCTATTTCTAATAGAATCCTTCTATTTCTGGCATCTTAATATCCCTCATGTTCAAAGTCGATTATTCCCAACCAAATAAATCAGATCTTTTTTAAGTAGAGGTCTCTTTGATTTTCAAAATGTCACCATCAGCTGAAAGGACATCAGATGACTTGTCGTGTTTATCACAAAAGTTATTCGGTTTCATTGAAATCTGAGACAAAACATGTTCAAAAAAAGGTGCCATGCTATTTGAAATTGCTTTTTTATATCGAATTAGATGATTTTCTAATTTTTGCTAGATGTTACCAAAAATAACGATGGTCTTTAACCATAAAGTTACAATACTTTTTTGCGACACGTATCCACACGGCCGGGTCTGAACGATTTAAAAAAAAAACTTGTAAAAAAGGGGTAATCTGCACAGAAACTAGGCATTATTTTCAAATATACAAGAGGAACAAGAACTAAAATGACTTGAAATTAAATGTTTTCATCGAATTATAACAGCAGGGTTCAAATCGTTTCTAACGAATAAATTTACATTAAAAAATCGTTTTGTAACACAAAATTTAAAAATTTTAGACATTCGATTGTTTTTAATTTGATTTAGCAAGAAAATCTTAATTTACCCGGGTCATCCCGGTCAGACTTAACTCTTATCGAATTCTTTATTTGGTTCATGGGCAAGGGCAACCCTGGATATATCAAGAAAATTTAGAATAAACGATAATCAAAGTATATAGCTATCTACAGTGAAAAATACATGGATACATCTAAAATGTTTTACTGAGCCATAACTTTTCGATGATTTTGAATTATTTTTCAACATTGCTTTTAAATATTATGTAAATTATCCAACAGCAGTTGAAAAATTTGAAAAGTCTGTTGTTGTATAAATTTAAAAAAATAAATATTCGGCCTATTCGGTCTATTCGGCCGAATACTTAGTTCAACTATTCGGTGAGCCAAATATTCGGCTTAACGGTTTTTTGGCGGTATTCAGCGCCGAATATTCGGTCGACCGAGTATTCGGTACATCTCTAATGAAAAATAAAAATCGATTCTCCAGTTGAGGGGCTCTTGGAATAAGTCATAAATTTTTTAACATTTTTCAAAGTCATCTGAATGCTATATAAAACTAGCTGATCCTTTGTGAACCCCATTTTGCTTTTAGTTTTTATTGTGTGGTGAGGAGTTCGGTTTCAAATGGTAATTGTAATACATTTTCTCTACAATATTATATACAACTTTTAACAGTATTTATAAACGACTCTTTAGCTTATTTAGCTTATTTTTTAGCTTATTTAGCCTTTAGACCGTCAAAAAAAAACACTCGGGTACAAATTTTCATCTTTTTCGTATGCATTGTAACCAAACTATTGCAAAAGCATTGAAGTGTTACCAGATAATATGGACGGCCCCTTTTTTATCGTCTTATACAAAGTTTAAAATAAGTAACCGATTTCTTGTTCAATTTTCGTCTCGATCCGGAGCATAATAACGGTAAATCTTAAAAATACTGAACAGTTTTTTGGACGACCCTTTTTGCCGACCCCTCACACAAAATTGGTAAATGAAATGAATTGCTAGTCCCTTGAAATCCCCGTGTGCCAATTTTCTTATTCAAATCCAATGCATTATAACGTCAATATAGCAAAAATGTGGACGACTCCTTTTTGGCGACCCCTGACTCAAAATATGAGATGATTTTACGTCCTTCAAACCACATGCATATGTTTGAATTTTCATCTCAATCCGATGACGTTAATATTGTTAAAATAGTGTGTGTGTTGTATGGACGACCCCCTTCAATAGTGATCATCCGAAAATCTAAAAGCATTTTTCATTCTATTCCTGGTCCTAATGAGCGAGCACCCAAGCAAAATTTCAGACCTTTAGCTCTGAAGACGACTGAGCCCAAACAAACAAACAAACAAAGATGTAAACAAAGATTATCAAATTGATTGAGTTAAAGTCACATGTTTGATCTGTTTTGGAACAAATATATCCACTTGGATATAACAGGTTATTTGAAAGTTATATTTTATACCTACATTTGAAGATTTTTTAAAAAGATTTTAAGACATTTCATATGACATTACATGACATGACATTAAAGCGTATATTTTCATACTAAAATATTGGAAAGTTGCTATAGAACCTCTAAATCGTGTGACTTCTGTACTTCTTCCAACTTCTGAATGTTCAGCTGTATCAAAACAGTGGATGATCCCTGGGAACGTAAAAGCACTCACCTGTTTTATCATAAGATTTTGGAGACGTTTTTCCAGAGTTCCACGTTAAGGATAATGCATTTACAGATGTGCATCTTCGTAGACGTCCTAATAAGTATTGGTGTGGTATTCGTGACCCACCGCAGAGAACGCAGCTATTGCCACCGAATTTCCTTTTGGGATATCAGCAGAAGGCTCAGAACGATGGTCTGCTGCAGCGAGATCCGCGATTAAAGCTTTTCCTCCAAAGCACTCTTATAAAAATAGGGTTTTATGTTTTGTTTAATTCTAGGATACGTTTAGTGACGATGATTATTTTTGTACACAACGATGACGCTACATCGATGGAAATGGTTGTGATTTGGGTTGGCTATAGTAAGGTTGAGACATCTAGTACCACAATCATTTAAGGGAGATGGGGGCACAAATTTGATTTCCGAAGGAAGGACCACTTTTACCTTGATCCCCGAAGCTTTTGAATTTTTTTTTGGTTGCTTCCTAAATTATTACTAACAAAGCCGGTACACATTTGCATCAGTGGTTGAATTTTTTTCAGGAGGGCACTTTTTCCATTAATTTTTTCTTCTTTGGGAGAGCTTTACCTTTTTTACTCAAAAAAAAGTGATAATAACTCACAGGAACGAGGCACTTTCACTTTCGATTATTCGGGGATTTTGCCATCTCCCCAAAACACTGGACGAAGGTCGATCGATACCCTCAGAAGCCAAGCGAAAGCTTGGGCCGACCGAATAATTAACATCGGCCTGATGGCTTCCGAAATGAGAAGCAGCCACCGTCCCGCTGCGATGTTGCTCCAATCATAATGTTTCGGCCAGGTGTAACACCTTTGTGTGGTGGTAATCCGGTAAGATTTCTCGACGAATATTTACGCACACACTATTTCTTTGACACGAACGAACGAACGAACGGTTTCCAAAATCGGTGACCGGAAATGGCCGGAAGGTTACGAGGACATGAACCAGGCGGGGAGGATCGTTTATACCTGTGCTACCCGGAACTCAAGAACGAAGCCTAAATCAAATAGAATCCTGTACAAAAAAATCCATGTCTGGCGGAACAAACAACCGAACCGTACTATACTGTAGGCTGTATGGTAACCGTACCGTTTCCGACTTTGGCGCGACGTTTTAAATATTGTGTTTTGTGTTTCCCGCAAGCTCTCTTACAACACACTTGCAAACGCGACCGCGTGAAGATTACAACTGACGAAAGCAGACGCGGGCCGGCTGCGGGAAACTCCAGCTTTTCTGTCCGAAAATGTATTCTTCCAACTCCACAATGAAGGGAAGCAGGAAAGTGGGATCACATTTTAGTCTCACCTTCTCCCGGTCTTCGTGATTCTCTCCGGACAGAAAACCATCATGGGTTTTTGAACAGCTGGAGGGATTCACTGGTAAAAATTTCTCTCCAATCATCCCCCCATTCTTTTGGAAGAAACAAAGCTCCACGAGAGACGAGAGAAAAACCTGTCAAGAGAAAAAGCCGCGTGTTTCCCAGTTTGGTTGTTTGTTTTCCACTTTCCCTCCAGATGAGCCAGCAGCTGATTCAACTTTCCATCATAAAACAAACTCTAGAGATCGAAAGAGAAAGGAAATCCCTCGAAGACCGAACCTTCCAGCTGATAAACCTTTCGTTCGTAAAATCGTGCCGTGGAGCTTTCGCTCTTTCTAAATTCGGACTCAGAGAGAAGGAATTCTCAACCGGTGGACACGTGGAGCAGGTCAGGCAAAGCAGACGACAGGAAGAGTGTAGGTGAACTGGGAAAAAGTTTGCTGTTGCTGTAGGTTAAGAATCACGTCCGATCCGAACGCTTTTTATTAGCCTAAGGCATGTCTCTCCTGCTTCGAGGGAGAACGTCATACAAATTTGTGGGAGAAAATTAAACCGGTATACCAGTCTGGTAGTGACTGGTATTTGATGTAAGAAGGCTTTTCCGGAGAAGGAGCTTTATTACTAGCTCGAACAGTTTCGCAGTATCACAGTTCTTGGAAAGGATCGGGAAACGAATCATACATACCAACATATACAACTATCTTTGCAAACTCCACTTCATAATACTTGAAACGGAATGATAGATATGATTATAAATAAAACTTTCTCTGGTAGCTCGTCACATCGCAATGTGTGTCACTACAGTTGGAATCCAATCAAATGTGCAAACTGAAATAATGGGAATTATTCAAATCGATCATTTTGCCATTTTTGTCATTTTTGTCATTTTGGTCATTTTGGTCATTTTTGTCATTTTTGTCATTTTTGTCATTTTTGTCATTTTTGTCATTTTTGTCATTTTTGTCATTTTTGTCATTTTTGTCATTTTTGTCATTTTTGTCATTTTTGTCATTTTTGTCATTTTTGTCATTTTTGTCATTTTTGTCATTTTTGTCATTTTTGTCATTTTTGTCATTTTTGTCATTTTTGTCATTTACACTAGCTTACAAAATATTTTTTTTTTAAATAGCGAACAGTATTAACCTGCCCTAATTTAAATTCAGGCGCTGAATCCGAAATTGAAATTCATAAAAATCTCATTAAAATTATTATGCCATGCTCTCTCTTTGGAAATAAAAAAAAGGGTATTTGTACTTATTTTCAAATATCTATTTTGCAAATGGATGGTGAATAAATTTGCTTTTGTCGACAGCATTGTTGATTCATTCTTCAGAGAAAAATATGTTCACTCGAGCGTTTTAGACTGGTAACACTTCAAAAATCTGATTTCAATTCAAATCGAAGATGGTGGTCTTTCATCGAAATTGTTTGAAAATTAAGAAGTTTATATAGGAAGAATTAAACATGATAAATCTTACTCGTTCCTACCTAAATTGGTCATGGGAACGGATTTTTTCCAATAAATTAATTTATTTGAAACGCCTCAAACCTTTTCGTTTAGGAGCTAAGGTATCTTTTTTTTATATACAAAAAAAATGCTTAAATCTTATTTAAAAAATTCTTCACTATGTTTTTCGTTTGAAACGGCCCAGATCAGCGAACATGTGAAGTTGAGTTTATGTATTTACATTATTTAAAACTACTCTATTCAAAAAGAAAAAGAAAGAAAAGGAAAACTCAGTTAAACACGGAGATCGATATATTTAAGATAAAGATATTATTCGAACATGAAGTCCAGGTCTACGGCACAATGGTTCAAAATTTAAAAAAATGTTGGCAAAAATAAAAAAAACAATGTTTGTTATATTTTTTTTTTATTTACAAAACAAGTTTTGAGTCTCATACCGAAAAATTAAATTTTTTTGCCAATCCAATACGAATATCTTAGTTAAAACTTAGTGTGGACTCAAAAATTCCTCTATGTTAGTTGCAAGAATATTAAAACTGTTGTTTTATGGTGAATTTTTCCTATAAATCGAAGCAATCAAAAGAAATTGAACCGAACAACAAGCAATTTTTTTACCCCAAAAACTAAACAGAGGAAATTGAAATTTTATAATCATCAGATTAAGGGTTCTCAACTTAGTGAAACTTCATGAGAATTGAGGATGTTTTTCATCTCCAAAATGTTAAATAGATTATCACTTCAATATAGACATTTATAATTTTTTAGAGATATGGATGACTTTTTTAATTGTTTGGAGTAAACAATAAAATTTTTTTTTAATTTTTGTTTCTAAGTTGTCGTTCAAGTTTGTTCCATGGAAGATCTGTAAAAAGTCCTAGAAAAACGTCACTTAAATATTGAAAATTCGAATCCTGAATAATAAAATTAGTTGTACTTAAAAACCGGACTTTTTCCAGCTTTTTGGGGATTTGAACCACTGTGTACTGCAGCCAACATCTCCCTCACTGGAACATTATTGAGGTAGTTTACCTCGAACCCGAAGGAAATCAATCAAATTCGCTCTGACCATGGGGAGGGGTTGATTGAGTCTCAAAGGTGTGAATGGGATATAAAGGTTTTTTGCTCAAGAGAAGTACATTTTACGCCTTGCGTTTTGACGACCGCAAAACTTTTTTTTTTTGTTTTAAGCCCAATCGTGTTGCATTCTTCGGACAAAATATTTGTTCCAATTTCGGCTTTTTGAAAAATAATCTTAAAAAGCAATCAATCAATGAAGCAAAAAATGTTATTAATGAAAACCTCGCATTTTTTGCCTTGAGAGCCCGCGACTGTTAAAAAATTATCAGCAACAAATAATCAAAGTCGAGGGGTCCACCAATAACGAGATCATAATGAAAACTTTTTTGCTAAGATTTTATGGATCCATGTTTTTTCGGGGAGTTTTATCAGCTTGCAGTCTTGTATTTAGCAAAAACGACGTATTAATTTGCGTTTTCAACGTTTATATCCTTATTGGATCTACTTCAGGACTAAAAATAGTGTTTATCAAGTTAGTTCTGCTGATCGTATTTTAAGCTTTCTTACCGAAAAGATGCCGTTTTCGTGTGAGTGTCGACTCGGCTGGTCGTGTACAGCATCGAACTTTTAGCACAGTCTTCGCTTTTCGCTTATTGTTTTCATCAAAATTCAGCTGTTGTGTTTGTGAGTTAATGGTGTAGTATTTTGTGTGTATTTTTTATCTGGCAGTTCAACATGTTAAAAAAATTTAATTTCATCCTAAGGAGATCAGTGAAAATAATCAAAAAATATCTAGAAAAAAGGATTTTATTTAACCTAACAAGAATGTAACACAAAACGACTACAACCTTCGGAAAAAATGCCACAGGCCAAGATATGCAATCACCTAACTCATAATGAAGTGTTTTAAAATTTTTGAAGAAATAATAAGTGAAATTTTTTAACTATTCAAAACACTATTTTTTATAAAAAGGTGCAAATTTTTGTAACACCAGTCTATCCGGTTTTTAAGAGGCCGGAACAAATTTCAAATCCTTCTTTTGTCACTCGGCGTTGGAACCTCACGAGGGGGGGGGGGGGGGGGGGGCATACTATATCATTGCACAAAACCTATAAAATCAAGTCATTTTCATTGAAATATTCACTAAAATCAAAAATATAAAAGGTGAAATAACTCCTATTTTCTAATATTTTTTTTAATCTTCAAATCTTTCGGATATTTGTTTTTTTTTTTCGAAATTTACATAAAATACTTTATACTTTATTTATTCCCCCCCTCCGGTTTTTTTTTTGGAAATTTCGAAGGAGGAGGGGGTGACAAAAGAATGAATTGATATTTGTTCCAGTTTAATTGGTTTTCCGAGGAATCATAACCATCTAATAAAACGGAACTCAGTTGCACTCGAAGCGCACACACACATGAAAATGCGAGCGAACATGTTTGGATGTAGGTCATATTTTACATACAAAAACGTTGGTACATGTCGCCTAGTTACTTTATCATGTGCATTCAAAGTTCACATTTGGC